>NC_064641.1:675047894-675354203 GCF_023864345.2 Schistocerca serialis cubense
CCAGTGCGGACGGTATTTGGTTCGTGACAAATTACCCATGTTAAAATGGACCATTTACCAACTGCGGAAAAGGTCGATATCGTGTTGATGTATGGCTATTGTGATCAAAATGATCAACGTGCATGTGCTATGTATGCTGCTCGGTATCCCGGACGACATCATCCAAGTGTCCGGACTGTTTGCCGGATAGTTACGTTATTTAAGGAAACAGGAGGTGTTCAGCCCCATGTGAAACGTCAACCACGACCTGCAATAAATGATGATGCCCAAGTAGGCGTTTTAGCTGCTGTCACGGCTAATCCGCACATCAGTAGCAGACAAATTGCGCGAGAATCGGGAATCTCAAAAACGTCAGTGTTGAGAATGCTACATCCACATCGATTGCATCCATACCATATTTCTATGCACCAGGAATTGCAAGGCGACGACTTTGAACGTTGTGTACAGCTCTGTCACTGTCCACAAGAGAAGTTATGGGACGATGACAGATTTTTTCAAACGTTCTATTTAGCGACAAAGCGTCATTCACCAACAGCGGTAACGTAAACCAGTATAATATGCGCTACTGGGCAACGGAAAATCCACGATGGCTGCAGCAAGTGGAACTTCAGCGACCTTGGGGGGTTAATGTATGATGTGGCATTATGGGAGGAAGGATAACTGGCCCCCATTTTATCGATGGCAATCTAAAAGGTGCAATGTATGCTGATTTCCTACGTAATGTTCTACAAATGTTACTACAAGATGTTTCACTGCATGACAGAGTGGCGATGTACTTCCAACATGATCGATGTCTGGCAAATAGCTCACGTACAGTTGAAGCAGTATTGAATAGTATGTTTCATGACAGATGGATTGGACATCGGAGCACCATACCGTGGCCCACACGTTCACCATATCTGACATCCCCAGATTTCTTTCTGTAGGGAAAGTTGAAGGATATTTGCTATCGTGATCCACCGACATCTGACAACATGAGTCAGCGCATTGTCAATGTATCTGCGAACATTACGGAAGGCAAACTACTCGCAGTTGAGAGGAATGTCGTTACATGTATTGCCAAATGCATTGAGGTTTACAGACATCATTCTGAGCATTTATTGCATTAATGTGGTATTTACAGGTAATCACGCTCTAACAGCATGTGTTCTCAGAAATGGGAAGTTCACAAAGGTACATGTATCACATTGGAACAAACGATATAAAATGTTCAAACATAGATACATTCTGTATTTTAATTTAAAAAACCTACCTGTTACCAACTGTTCGCCTAAAATTGTGAGCCACATGTTTGTGACTATTACAGCGCCATCTATCACAAATCATACAAAGCGGTCCAACTAAAACATTCATATTTATTTATGTACTATACGACTATGTAGTAAAAAATAGGGGTGCCTATTTAAGGGGGGTAGGACATCAAACGGGCAGACTTGGAGGAGGAGAGGCATCAAAGGACATTTTAATTTCCAGTGTCTATACTTTTACAAATAAATTCATAAAACTTTGTCAGCATCACCACGAAGGATTCAGGATACACACTCAATGCAGTGGAACTTCGAAAACATGACCTTTTTTTTTTACAAAGACTAAATGACATTTTTATTGTGCAAAAAAAGCTATTCGTGTCATGACACACAGCCCACCACAAACTCACTGTAGAACACTAAAGATACTGACAATACCATCGATATATATTTTTAAATATTTTAAGTGTGAAGTAAAAAAATACTTGATGGAAAAATGCTACTATGGTGTAAATGAATACCTGTCTCAGACTAATTTAAGTATGTTTTCAACTTTGTAATTATGGTACTTATGAAAAATCTGGTAAATATCCATAATATGTTTTGTGTATAAGGCGTAGTTCATGAACTATAATTGTTTATCATGAGCACGTACTTTTGTTTTTGTGTAATACGTTCTTGTACACTACTTATGTACTATGTGTATGTAATTTGTTTTGCTGTTTGTATATGTTTGTCCATTTATTATGGGTATGTGTTGTTATGTGTTACGTGCAATCAAATGATAAATCCTATATCACATGTGTGATCTATTGGATAGTCAATAAAAAAATAAAAAAATAAAGAAAGTAAACATTTGTGAACATAGGGCATGATAAATTGACTGGTGATTGCTATTTTCAGAAACAGGCAAATATCCATTTTTTTATGTCATACTTCTTGATATATTGAGACATTTCACATCGAAACTATTCACACTACATATTTTTAATTATAAGTTACAATTAACTGTAATAAAGTGAACATACAGACATACGAAAAATAAGTGGTATAGGATTTAGTACACATTTTGTTTTCACATTGTATCTTATATTTTGTTTCACTGCAGATGGGCTTAAAAAATGTCTTTGACTGATTTTGAGTATATCGGATCGCAGTGGTAATCTTTGACACTCTGCGCCAGAACAGGTCACGTCATATCATGCGACTTTTACAATTTCACTCAGTCTTTCATTCTCTGGAGAAATTATTCAGTTAAAGTCGGTTGATGGACACACAAAATGTTACAAAGAGTAGCAATTGTCATAGCATATCAGAAAAATAAGTTGTTAATATAGCGTTAATTAACTGCAGGACGGTCTGTGGGAAGTTCAAGAAACTAATATTGCTAATAAATAGTAACAATGCTCAAATAGAACTAGGAACAGAAATTTGGCTGAAACCAGAGGTTAATCGCAGCGAAATTCTAAACTTTTAAGTGGAACGTTTATTGCAAAAACAGGTTGAAAGCTGATGGTGGAGGAGTTTTCATAGCAATAAAAAAACACCATATTACCTAGTGAGATTTGTACAGATATAAAAGGACAGTTCTGACACGCTTTTTTGAAGTCGTCATCGATAAGTCATTGGATTTCTCCTCCCTCTCCCCCTCTGTCAAAAGCCAATTGGCTTATACAAAAAATGATGGAAAATTCAAATTTTGGTAGGAAATTCAAGTTTTGGTTGGGTTTTGCCCTACTCCTGTGTAAGAGGAGCTGTTGTCCTAAGTATAAATATAAGTCCAAAATGGCGCATCGCCATGCTGACTGACATGTAATACTAGCACATGTCTATGACATCAGGATCCAAGACCTGAGATATGGGTGCAGGCTTAGTGTGACATCAGAATCCAAGATGGCTGACCTGTAATACAAGATGACGATCGAACATGGTGACCAGGTCATATTGGCACAGCTGCCTTACATCAGAAACGGAGATCTGGCACACTGGCACAGCCTTAGTATGATGTCAGTATCTGAGATGCCTAGGATAAATGGAAGTAACTGGCCTGTGGAGACCTGTATGAATATTTATAGCAGTCAGGTCACTGTATATTTCCATTCTAAGTTAACCAATTCCGCATCCTTAAACATTTGTTTTCGTTTTGTAAGAACATAATGTCATACAGCATCATAAGTTAAACTCTAAACTGTGTAGTAGGAACAATTGTGTCATTGACACCAGTATGAGGTGGAGGGGGGAGGGGTGGGCTATCTACCCTCTACCACCTCCATACCATCGCTGCCCCCTCACCGCAGGTCTGCACGTAAGACCAAGGCCAGGCTGCCGCCACTGCAGTGCCCTAGGTCAGGCAGCAGCCAGCAGCAGCCGCTGCCACGCCTCAGCTTGCATCTCACCTGTGACTCACTCCACAGAGCTATTGCTATATCCACTGCTCTATCTTTCTGTCAGACGTTTAGGCATAGGTGTTCATATTTCAACAGGTTTGGTGCATCCTTCATAGAAAGAGCACATGCAATGCAAATGTCGCTGTTTATAGTTAAAGAAAACTGAACACCTTATGCATCTGCCAAAATTTAAGTGTAAATGCATCTGTACATGTGAAATACAAACATAACTGTACATTGTATTGAATTATATATGTACTAAAGGGTAGAATGAAAGAAAATGAATGAGTGGAGGATGAAAGGAAATGAACGACTGGAGTTAAACAAATAGACTTATTTACTTGTCAAAATAAATTGCAAATAATATTTTTGTTACAAATAATTTGTCCCTCATATTGGAGTATTCATTTTTTCACATGATATATTTATGCTCAACATAGATAAATATGTCTGATTTTATTCATAATACAAAGAAAGACAAGATACAAAACCTGTACACAATATTTACAAAAAGCAACTTAATAATTAACAGGAATATACAGTATATACAAAATACATCTCACAGATTATGTTTTTCTCTGCAGTTAATGCTCTTTTCATTCAAAGAACTTCCACAGTTTACATGTAGTTGATGGGCTATTATTCTTCTAACAGCTTGAAATATTCATGGCAAAGTTAATGGGCTAATTTTTTAAACTAATTTGACATAAAACATTTATTTATAGCTTGGAATAATCATAACATAGTTGAAAGCGTTAGTCATTTTAACTACACTACTGGCCATTAAAATTGCTACACCAAGAAGAAATGAAAATGATAAACAGGTATTCATTGGACAAATATATTATACTAGAACTGACATGTGATTACATTTTCATGCAATTAGAGTGCATAGATCCTGAGAAATCAGTACCCAGAATAACCACCTCTGGCCCTAATAAAGGCCTTGATATGCCTGGGCATTGAGTCAAACAGAGCTTGGATGGTGTGTACAGGTACAGCTGCCCATGCAGCTTCAACACAATACCACAGTTCATCAAGAGTAGTGACTGGCGTATTGTGACGAGCCAGTTGCTCGGCAACCATTGACCAGACGTTTTCAGTTGGTGAGAGATCTCGAGAATGTGGTGGCCAGGGCAGCAGTCGAACATGTTCTGTATCCAGAGAGGCCCGTACACGACCTGCAACATGCGGTCGTGCATTATCCTGCTGAAATGTAGGGTTTCGCAGGGATCGAGTGAAGGGTAGAGCCACGGGTAATAACACATCTGAAATGTAACGTCCACTGTTCAAAGTGCCGTCAGTGTGAACAAGAGGTGACCGAGACATTTAACCAATGGCACCCCATACCATCACGCCAGGTGACACAGCGGTCGGATGGTCCCGGTAGGCCACTCATGGCCTGAAGACAGAGTGAGTGTTACGACAGCCTGATTCTCAGTTGTGATACAGAATGCACCTGATGTCCTGACGTATTGCAGCTGAATATTGAACCGCTGTACCATGTACAGTGCAGGACATGCATCACTGCTGTTCAGGCAGTTCCAATAGTATTCTACTGTGAGTGCCATTGATGCCAGATGCCACACATCCTTATCCCATCTAAGGGAGGCACCTTTGTATGTATGGTATGCATACATTTTTGAGCAGAGATCTGCAAACTCCACAATCAGCAAGTCATTCACCTCATCATCTTTCATCAGGCCAATAACCTTATTTTGGTCTGCCATAAGATTATCAGTCACATATCCAGTCACGCAAAATTTTTTTGTATGTCACCTAATTATTTCATATGGATTGCACCCCTTCAGCCAATAAATGTGGCTGTTAATATCCATATAAAGTAATTCTGGAGTGCGAAATGAATTTTTTTCAAACTTATAATGGAAATGGTACATTTGGAGTCTGGATAGGTCCAATATACATGTACGCACATAAACAGGTTTTGTGAACTGTACCCATCTCTAGAGTTGAAGATTGTGGCTCGTTTAAAATTCAGCCTGCAGATATAATCTGCTGCGACAAAACCCACTTCCAACGGATAACTAAGTGGATTTCGCGATGTTCTCTAAAATTCTGTATAGTTTTACCAAAAATTGCACTAGCGCATTTCCTAGAGAATGCCGTTATGTCGATCAGTGTGGTTTCATTGAGTCTCTTAGATGAATCTAGATATTCATATGGGAACATCTTTTCTTAGTTGTAAGCTAAAACTTACCATCAATCAGGAAATGCAGCTCGAGTGACATGTAAATCCTCCTGATGCATCATTTCAGGAATTTTTTTTACTGGTGCCTGCATGAATCTCAGTGAGTTGAGGAACACTTAGTGCAATTTTCTTGGTGATACTCTTTGAAAACGAAATGTATCTCACAGTGATGTCAGGTAAGACACTAACCTGATCTCTTCTCATTCAGTAATCAGAAAAGGGCTCGACTAGGAAGTAAGCATCACATCTATTTAAATTGTGGATGAAAATGGGTAATCCTCCTGGGAGTTGGCAATTCTACTTGCATTCATTGTGTGTAGCATTGCGGACCTTGTCAGTTAGATGGCAATGATCCCTATGTGGTATGGCTGCTATTTTTCTTAAGAACTGCCCACAAATATCAATTGTGTTCTTGTACAGTAATTTTTCCTCTGCGTTTTGGTCATAGGAAAGATGGTGTCTAAATTCTATCAACTTTTCTTGCAAGGTTTTCAAGTTCAGAGAGCAGCCAGTTCACAGGTTTATCCACAACAAACGACACAAAATGAATAAGGTTTGAATTGTACAGGCGTTCAATCTGATATGCAGCTTCAAAAGAGTTCAGCCACACAGGCTAAAAATGCTGTTTACCATCATGATTTGACATTTGGGCAGAGAACAGGCCGGACATGCTTTTGATCCAGCAGTAATGTTGTCGGGAACCCTTGTAAATTGGCAGCAAATCTGTTTGTTTCACAAGCCAACCAGCGACCAGTGACCACTTGTACAGAAAGACTACCATCTGACTTGCATTCTGTCAAGTTGCATACACGAATAGAAAAATGGGGATTCTGCCTTTCTGATTCACCTATTTTCTGAGGGCTCAAGGAGAACTTAATACCACTGTGTTTATAACGTCCACTAGTAGCCACATCGTATTATTGTGGAAGATATACATCATCCTTATAATTTCTCTTGCAACTCAGAAGTGACCACATAAAGCAAAACTGTTCATTACTTTGCACATTAATAATGTCCTTTTTATCAACTATACAGATGCTTTGGAAGGCAGATACACGAAGACATGTGCGTGAACATCCAGATACAGAACTCTATTGAGAGCTTTAGCCACATCCCTTTGTTGGAAACCAGACAGGTGAGCCAGTATCAGTTTCAGGGGAAATGCATCAAACCATTTAGCAATTGAGGAGTAAGAGAAATCCTGTCTCCAAGTGCATCTCAAGCACTGAAACTGGAAGTTCTGTGTACCTGAACATCTTTATCCTCACTATCAGAATGGGCAGAGAGGCTGTTGCTGGAAATAGCTGATCGCCACCATTACTACGAAGGTTCGATGCCAATGTTCCAAGTGTTGGTTATGGTGGTGCCACTTGGGACAGTCCAGATGTCAGTGCAGAGGTGACCACAACCAGTGAGGGCCCGGCTTCTCAACAGGGTCTGGCCACCGGCACTGCTGCTCATGGCAGTGGTGAGACAGACGTTGATAGTGCCAGTGACAGGGACGTACTTCTGAAACAGCACGGAACAACAGTCTACAAGTACCAGAAAAAAAATATACAGGCATACTCCGTCAAGCAATTAAGAAACATTCTATATTTGAAAATTTCAAAACACATAGAGGTACTTGCTTAGGAATTTTGCCTTGCCCAACTGACTCAAGGGTGCATATCCCCCATCGTGCCTCTCCTCCAGCTCCTTCAAGAGCTCATTATTACCTGACAGTGGAAGTTGACTCATAGGGGATTTTACAGGTGGTACTGATACCAGAGGCAACTGTAATGTGTTGAACATTTCTGTGTAACAACAACACAGCAGTTCTTGAACATCTGAAAATTTCCACACACACAAATTATCTAGAAAACCAACATCATTATTGTCATCATCTTAGTCATCATCATCATCATCTTCTTCTTCTTCATTGTTGTCAGAATCATCATGATCATCACTATCTGGCATCTGGGTTGCAGGAATCATTCTGCCTCACACACAGCGCATGCATTGCTATATCTGGCTCACCAGGACAGCACAATAACGTTTTCTTAAGTACACATAACAAAACAATGGCACTCAAAGTGTACACACACACACACACACACACACACACACACACACACACACACACACACACACACACTCATGGAAAAAGTGGCAAGAATGATACACTGGTTATGCAAAAACACACACATAAGAGATACTCACACGAAGAATCAGTACCGTCATTGCCATTAGTGTCACTGTATGGCACTAGCCTTACAGAAGCTTTGAAGGAATCATTAGAGGTCTGGGATGGCATGGCCAGCATCTGAACACATGGGGTAATGTTTGCCTGCCAACCCTCAGATTCTGGCGGTGCCAAAAACAGAGTAGAATTTCAAATATCAATTGATTCTGAAGCAGGAGGAAAGACACTATCTAAGTAAAAAAAAATAGACACTAACAAACATACACACATTAAAGTGAAAAATATACTTACGTAAAACTTCTGTATCACCAACATCATTATCAACACCCTGTGGGGGGGTGATAGCATCTGATAAATGGTAATGTTCACCCACCAACCTACCAGCTGCTAGTGATGCTGAAAATGGGGTGGCATCGTGCACAGGTATTCTGAAACAGCTGGAATGATGGAGGAGAAGTAAAGTGTGTGAGACAATACAGACATTTGCACAGAGAGACAAAGGGGGTGTACATACCATCATGAAGTACAACCACATCAGACTCCTGTTATGCTCTACCCATAAGTGTTACCCTTAAACTAGCATCATTTGTCAGCTCTAGAACAACAGTGTAACACTCTGTAAGTATCCAAAATACAGGTAGACATACATAGCACATATTTAGAAATGGTACTTACATTCAAGATTTTCGTCCCCTCAAAAATATCGCACTAAAGTAGCAAACTCTGCATCATCAAAGAGCTTCAATGGGACACTGTCCTCATCAATATTCCCATTGAAATGAGGATGCTTGCTGCTGCTACTTGACAACTTCATAATGGCAAATTCTACAAGAGAAGCATACACATGACACTAATAGATGCTAGAAGTGGACTGAGGAGAAAGTACAGCTGCTGAGCTGCGTTATACAGATTCGGTTGGTGGAGACGTGGTGGGGATGTTGAAGAGGTGGTGAGGGTAAGATTACTCCAGTATACCTGGAGCTTTATGTGGACGCAAGTCATCACATCTCCATTGGGAGGGGGGGATTTTGAAATAAGAAGACAGGAGAGCTAGTTTTAAAATAATTTATTTGTAATCTAATAAAATAGTAGTTTTAAATTATCTATTACACATGTGTAACAGATCTTATTTTTAAACCTAGGGGGATGCAGTGGAGGAGGTACATATTTTTGCAGATGTCTAACCGAGGCGTTCTTGGAAATATCATGTATCCATAAAATATTCTCACTACCTTTCACATAAACTATCGAGTGTATGTGATCAAAATTTTGAATTAATGTAACTAGATATTCAAAAATCATTGCGTGTACTTTCCAGTTGTGCCATGATAATATTGGCGCAATCATGAAACAATTTTACCTGTTTTGAGGCAGTTTTGTTTAGTTGTTATGCAAAACCTTTTAGTTTATACAGGTCTCTGTGCATTTCCGGTAAATGGGCTGTAGTTGATGATTTGACCATGTAGTATTAGTGTGAATAGTACTGCATCTCCTGGGAAGTTTTTAGAGGCTTCAAATTGATTATGAACATCACTAGGACAGCCCTTCACTGAATCATTCTCTCTGGAGAAATCTATAACGAAAATTGGAGCTAGCTCCTTAAATTCCTTTGGACTGAGCAGGCACCCTCTCATTCTCCCCATTCTGTTAGTATACAGGACAAAACCGATCATACAATAAAAAATCAGACTATGTAAATTATTAGACCAATCTTGCTGTAAGTTTTACAGGTAAAATTCAGCATTTATGTGCACTCGAGTATTCATTAAACTACAGTTGTTGAGTTCGATCGAATCACATTTGAGGTTCAGTTTCCTGTCTGTTTAAAATCTAAGGTTGATAAATCGAGGTGTTTGTAACTGGACTGATGTCTTAAGGTCCGTGATTGATGGGATGAGCTTGGAAGTAGAGCATGTCCAAACAGCTTCCACGATCTGCAATTTAAAAACAGCTGAGTCCCAGATCCAAGTATTTTTAAAAGGTCAAAGCATTCTTTATCATTTACGGAGACATGAGCACTCAAGCACTCCATCGTCAGGCCACAAGTGGCCCATCGGGACCATCCGACCGCCGCGACATCCTCAGATGAGGATGCGGATAGGAGGGGTGTGTGGTCAGTACACCGCTCTCCCAGTCGTTATGATGGTTTTCTTTGACTGGAGCCTTTACTGTTCGGTCGAATAGCTCCTCAATTGGCATCACGAGGATGAGTGCACCTCGAAAAATGGCAACAGCACATGGCGGCCTGGATGGTCACCCATCCAAGTGCCGGCCATGCCCAACAGTGCTTAACTTCGGTGATCTGGTGGGAAACGGCGTGTCCACTGAAGCTAGGCCATTGCCCACAGAGACATGAGGCACATTCTAAATTAATTTCGTGAGCACAGTCTTGTTCTCTTCTGCATTGGCGCATTAGATATGAGTATTGCTATCTGTCCCACTTCTTATTAACGTGAGTTCCTGCTTCACGTTTACTAGAATCCTCCTCATACCCTCAAAGTATCCCATATGCATTTTGAGACGTATGCAATCACTAAATCACTTGTACTCGTTTGTTGATGGTGGTATAGCTGTAAACCATCTTGCATTTTCTAAACCATTCAAGTTCGGATCTGACACTTAAATGTATGTTTTTAAAGTTGATGTGATACCCACGTTTCTATTGCAATCAATTTTTTCGCCATTCAGCTCATACACTGATCAGCCAGAACACTATGACTACTTACCTAATAGCCAGTGTGTCCACCTTTGGCACGGATAACAGTGGTGATACACTGTGCCATGGAAGCAGCGAGGCCTTGGTAGGTCGCTGGATGGAGTTGGTACCACATATGCACACACAAGTCACCTAACTCCAACAAATTCCGGGAAGGGATCAATGAGCTCTGATGCCACATTCAGTCACATATCAGATGTGTTTGATCAGTTTCAGAGCTGGTGAGTTAGGAGGCCAGCACATCATTTGGAACTTGGCACTATGTTCCATGAACCACTCCATCACACTCCTGGGCTTGTGACATGATGCATTATCTTGTTGAAAAATACGACTGCCATCAGGAAACATGATCGTCATGAAAGGGGTGTATGTGGTCTGCAACCAGTATACGACCAAGGTGTCATGCACAAACTCCACTGGACGTATGGATGCCCATATGAAAGTTCTCCAGTGCATAATCGACCCTCTACCAGGTTGTCTCTGTCCCACAGTACAGGTGTCAAAGAGCTGTTCCACTAGAATAGGATACATTCTGGCCTCCCATTGGTATGATAATAAAGTAGCGGAATTCATCATACCATGCAACGCTCTGCGCCAGTATCCAGTGTCGATGGTCACGTGCCCATTTAAGTTGTAGTTACCGATGTTGCGGTGTTAACATTGTCACGTGCATGGGTCATCTGCTGTGGACACCCATTGTTAGGAGTGTTCGGTGCACTGTGTGTTCAGGCACACATGTATTCCACCCAGCATTAGAGTCTGATGTTAGTTCCACCACAGTTCGCCGCCTGTCCTGTTTTATCAGTTTGCCCAGCCTACAATGTCCGACATCTGTAATGTGAGCTGGCCGGAGTGGCCGTGCGGATCTAGGCGCTACAGTCTGGAGCCGAGCGACCGCTATGGTCGCAGGTTCGAATCCTGCCTCGGGCATGGATGTGTGTGATGTCCTTAGGTTAGTTAGGTTTAATTAGTTCTAAGTTCTAGGCGACTGATGACCTCAGAAGTTAAGTCGCATAGTGCTCAGAGCGATTTGAACCATTTTGTAATGTGAAATGACCACCCAACCCCACAATGTCTGGACGAAGTTTCACCTTGGTTTCGCCACCTGTTGAATACACTCAGCACAACACTCCTTGTACATCTGACAAGTGGTGTAGTTTCCGAAATGCGCATGCTGAGTCTCCAGGCCATCACAATCTGTCCCATCATGTGTGTTTCTGACTAGCAGTCATTTCTTGGCAGGTGACACTACTATCTCCTAGACAGGTCTATACCAATAGTCGGTCGGTGGTTATAATGTTCTGGCTGATCAGTGTATCTTATTTCCTGAAACAGGAATGTGAATGTGTTACATGTAAGATGAGATCCTGCCATGGGAGTCGCATTCTTTTTTGTGAATTTACCTTCCAAGTATAGGAAACTCCTGGTTGGAATGGTCAGTGCATATTAGTGTTAGATCACATTGTGGATCTCATCATTGTTCTCAAATGTTGCTGATCCAAAAGGATTGTGTGAGGAGTATTCTTGGCGAATGATTCAGCCATCATACTTGACTGGGACAGTTATGTTGAGTGATGACATTGTTCTCACACAGTTTCAATCCTATTGATTTAAAGAAATGGTGGTTCTTTTGTGTTAACATGTTGCGTTTGAGTTGTAAAGTGAAGTACTGCTGGCTGTGTATGCTGATTTTATATTGTACACACATTCTGCTTCAAATGAAGCATATCACCATCTCTTCACTGGGAGAATCGACAAGACGGTCACTCTGGACCCCAACCCACAATTCAAGATTGTCAAATGTCTGAACAGTCACTGGGAGGTAAGTCATATCACTTAATGTCTCCATAGTTTTATCTCTTGGACTTACTAAAGGGAAGAACCCACAGACAGTGGGAGAATCGACGAGAAGGTCACTCTGCTCCACAACCCTCAATTCAAGATTGTCTAATGTTTGAACAGTCACTGGGAGGTAAGTCAAATTACTTTATGTCTCCATAGTTTTATATCTTGGACTTACTAAAGGGAAGAACCCACAGACTCTGTGAATTAGTTTGTTGTTGAGAAATGAATTCGTTGCAATATTGCAGTCAACTCAGATTATGCTAATAGGTAGTATATCAACTACATGAGCTGACTGGTAGAAGTTTTTCGGATCTTTTTGCTCAATTTCATCCCTAAGGAAATCTAGTAATCATCCAACTGAATTTTCCTTTGTGAACTCTGTTATATACTCGGTTGTTCCTATTTCAGTTTTAAGTTTGTTGGCGTTCATGTGTAAACCAAAATCTGATACTAACTGTTTTAAATATTTGTTTAAAACAGCAATGTCATATGTTCTGAGAGGTACTTACAAACTTATATCACTTCTCAGGCGATGCAGTGATATTTGTTATTGTGTTCTACATTTCTAAGCCAATCAGTGCAATACTCCAACCTCTTTTACCTAGTTTTACTGGTGGGAAGTAATTCGCACTTAGTACTGACGATCTCCCATTTAAAATCAACGTGTATGACATCACCTCTCATGCTCAAGTGTCGAACTGGTGTGCGTGATTGGCGTTTTTATATCTTCCTTGTAGCTGTCAGGATGGAAATGAAACATATGTGTCTGCAGAGGTATGTACTCAATTTCTGTAGCGTTGAAATTTGTAAAATATGTGGTTATCAGCAAAGTAATGGTGTAATTCTTCTGGAGGCCGCAAATCACCAAAGGAGTCGAAGTAATAAACACTATTTTGGGGTCTGCAACTAACAAACCCGACCCAGTGAAACACAGGTTCTCCCACAATATCTAAATTTAGAATTCCAGATATTCTTGGATAGAGTACTCCACATGAACACTCTATTAAGTCTTGGGATAGAGAACTTCTTGACGAATTCAAGCAGATCAATATATGTAAGTGATCTGTCGGGTAGAATAGCTGACAGCTTTTTTTGTTTTGTTTTTCTTTCATGAATGATGTGGGCCTTTTCTTGTGATGTTTTAAGTATGGTCCTTACCCAATAGCCACAGATTCCATGATTCTATTATATCTTCCAACTTCATCAAGTTGCTGCTGTGCGTTTTCAGCATTTTTCACTGTTCTTCCAATACATACCACTCCTCCTGCTAGAAAACCAACTGCTGAAAGCCCTGCCAACCCGCGGATTACTAAGGGAAGTAATCCCTTTGATGTGCTCGGCAATGGCAGGACTCCAGGAGTTTTCATCAGTTTTCTTTTGAGTCTCTTCTCGCTGCAGCCAATGATAACAAGATATTTTCAAACATTCTGACTTGACCTTCTCCTTCTTACTCTTCAGTGGGTTACAAGCGAATGAAATTGAAATCCATACCCAATCAAATTTCTGCCTACATCGCTTTATCTACCAAACAGTGAGATCAATACCAATATTCCTTCTTGAACGTATTTCTTTCACTCAGTGAGCCAATATTTAATCTGCAGTGTGACGTCCTGGAGATCCTTATTTGCAGTGTGTGTGATATTGTGACGTCTGCAGGCCTCATCTAAAAGACTAATCCCCTATCCACCAGACAAGTCATTTTTTCACATTTAGTTCCAGGTCCACAGAAGTTATATGTAGAGATATGAAGTTCCACTGGCAGATTATCGAACATACTACCACCATTCCTGCATGTTATGCTACTGTGCTGTTTGAAGTTTGTATGTCTTATTATACAGCAAATCAGTGTTGTGCACCCAACTTTTAGGTGTTGAAAGGAGCCTAAACATTTAACAAGAGCCTTTTTCCCTCATTGCGTTATGACATGTTCTATGAGGAAGGCATCTAGTTCACTGCTGCTTCATAATTCTTCTGTGTAAAAGCTGCCAGCAGTTTCACTACCACTGCCATCCCTTAAGAACATTGCACAGTGGAGACTTGTAATGTCTCCATTGACCATTTTGGGAGGTATGATTTATAAAATGTGGCCTTGTATTTTGAAATACATAATCACCGACATTAAATTTCTGTTAGCATGGGTCTAGCATTTTAATACAGCTGTGAACGTTATTTAGAATCTCATTATCAAATATGTCAATTGGCCTGATTTTCATTGTCCTATGGACAGAGTGTTTGTGCATGTTGATGATTTGTGGGAAGATATCAGTCCATTTAAAAGAACTATGAAGATTAAAATGCACCACACTTGCCCTTTTATTGCTCTGTTTAAACGCTCCATAAAACACGCTTTCGTCTGATGTATTCCACACCATTTCATAACCACCTTGAAATATCCGTTATAAAACTCACCGCTGTGATCTATTTGTATATTGTGCAGATGCAGTTGGTTTCTATCTGCAGCAGTTGATCAAATACACATTCAACTGTTTTCACAGGGAGAGTCCAAGCAAAATGCGAGTATGTATCAATGACCATTGAAATGTATTTGAAACCTTTAAATCTCCTGTGAATATTGTCTCGTATTTTCGAGATCTGCCTGCCATAAGTTAACAACCCTCAAATTATAACCTTCCTATGGGGGAAAGCCTTGTGTTTTGCTTTATGGCATTCTTGAAGAACTGTCTCCATTATTACTTTGTAAGCTCAGAAATTATAGAAATAATTTCATTCAAAGCTGCGGACAATACTGTGTGCAACAATAATCATTCAACTATTTTGTTAGGGTCATCATAATAAGTGTTCAAATGGCTCTGAGCACTATGGGACTCAACTACTGTGGTCATAAGTCCCCTAGAACTTAGAACTACTTAAACCTAACTAACCTAAAAACATCACACACATCCATGCCCGAAGCAGGATGAGAACCTGCGACTGTAGCGGTTGCGCGGTTCCAGACTGTAGCGCCTAGAACCACTCGGCCACTCCGGCCGGCATAATAAGTGTATCGGGGTGATCCATTGTTAAGTTTTTTATTCTGAATGTCAATGATGCTATTGCGAGGTACATCTGCTTACGCACATTTAATAATATTTTTGTATTTCGAGCTGTTGGTACATATTGCCCTTAATCTACTGGCTTCTGTTGGTACATTTTGCCCATATTCTACTGGCTTTCTTATAGCTTCTGTCATACACAGTATCTTTTGACAATGTAATACAGATGTGCCTCCTAAAATTTTACTCATTATGTTTATTGTAGACATGATGTACTTGTTTTAATCTGTAAATTCTTATATAATCATTGATATATGCTGTAACCTGTGTAAATTGTTTTGTATTATGATGTATTTATCCTGGTTAACTGCAGCTAGGGCAAGTAAGGAAAAGCAATATCACTGGCTGAGAGTAAAGACTTGTATAGAAATGCTGTCTCTGGATTTGAGTGTGCTGTTACAGCAGACTTACTTGGTTGTGAGATGTGAGAGTGAATACATTCAACTGGTGTGAACTGTCAGTCCTATGTGGGATGCGATTGTTATTATTGAGACCTCAATAGCATGACAAATATGACCAGATGTAAAAGGCTCCAATAATATCAAGATCCTTCTCCATAACTGGTCATTGCAAACCAAGGTGTGCCCACCATATTAAATGCTCAATAAGAGGATCATAAACGTCAATGAAGACAAATGCTTAACACCTTGTTAGAAATTTTGTAAGTCATTATCCAGCGATGTTCTCAGTGAAATTTGTCACAATAATAAATGTTGTATTCAAAAACTGTAGGTACATGAGTTTGTCATTATCCTCAGTCATTGTCAACTACTTAAGGTCCTATTCCTTTCCAGTTACTGAGTACCTGAAGAAAAGTATTAAAAATCATTGTCAGTTTTGTTTGCTTGCTAAAATGATAATTGAAAGTAATTAATAAGCAAGTCTTCATAAGTAATCAATGTTGTTCAGTAATTTTTATAGGCAAAGTCAATGTTGCTAAATGACTGAAGAAAAATAAAGTAACTAAAGTTAAAGGAATTTTGACAGTTGAAAATCAATGAATAGAACAAATAAGTACACATATTTCATATCTGTATCTATGTAATAATGCTATTGTGTACTGGCATGGTTCATATTTTGATGGTGTCAATCTGTTAACAGACAACAATTGGTTATTTGATATAGTAAAAGTTTGTAGTAATTGCATTCTATTCAAAGTACTTGGCTTGCCACGCCCAGGGATTTAGTACATGTAAGTAACCATTTATCTGTGGTTACGAAAATTACTGCACAGCAAAAAAGCTACCTCCAGCCAGTCATTTACTTTTCAGGAGAGAGTTTAAATGTCTTTTCCATATTAATGTAGTTAAGTATTAATGATGTAAGGTAACTGCTTTCTTTATTCATTATTATTTTGTAACACATTGTATTGTCAGAAATGTGTGTCAATCTTTTGTTGCCACACACAGCCAAACAGTCATGTATTCATTGATGTCTGCATTATTGATCAGATAGTGGACAGGCAATGCCCAATTGGGCTGGCGCCCATATTAATAACTCCTGTAGTAATTCAACTAGTTTCATTGTAGACTCTTTGAGTTATGTGGTACCTCTTTTCATTTTGTGTCATTTGAGTGATGGAACTCTTTTAAGTGTTACACATAATCCATAGAAGCAGAAAGTGCAGGAGCAGAAAAAGTTGTCCTATAGAACAATGAATCAAAAGTAAAGTGGACGCTAAGAGTAAAGCAATCAAAATTGTTGATGGCAACATTACACCAGTAGGCGGTGAAGTGAATGCACTAAACAAAAACTACATGCTATAAAAAAAATAGTAACAATGAATAACAAAATTAATGATCTTATACTTGACATGGAGACAGTACAGTCGCATGTTAATGACATAAATGTCAATTTGACTAAAAAATAGTCAGGATTGAAGAAAATTTTGGACCTAGTGTGGAAAGTAAGGTTGGCGAATTTTGAGAGAGACGCCTGGGACAGCTGCAAGTGGTACAAGAGGGAAACATGAAAGACATTTCGAATTTCAAAACATGGTACCTGTATGAAACCTGTATGAAACATTATGGTACCTGTAGTAGATAATAAGATTATAAACAGTTTCACACTTGCAAAAAGAAGAATTTGGAAATGGGCATGTGGACTATAACTATATGTGAGGTAGCGAGTAAAGTGGAAAAATTAGAACAGAAATTGCAGGAAATGCAAAAACTATGCAATATGTCACATACGTAGTACAGAGATACTAATGAAAGGGGAGTACTTTGACCTACTCTAAAAGCAGGGTGGATTGCAAGCGATGGATTTTATTAATAATTGTAGAATGGTATTGCCATTAGCATTGACAGACAAACAGAGAATCAGTGCTCTTATTCATGTGCTAATGGGAGAGGGTAAGAGATAAGGTATAAACCTCGATATTACTAACTTGAGTTTTCAAGAATTTAAAAATGCGTTCTCGAAAGAATGTTGGTTGCAACGGAAGTAAGAGAGCTTATGGTGAAATTCTGTAGTATCAAAGCCCTATGACGCCAACACACGAATCTTGATAGAGAGTTTTGCGAAAATTGGGCCTGCGAGTTAGATTATTAACGTGAACGTCGCTCAAAATCGGAGATCACTTGGGAGCTGTGGATGAGGCTTCTCGATCGCTCAAAGCGATGTATTGGTAGTAATTACAAAATGATTACTACATTTATAAACAAGGACGACTTTTGGAAAACTACAATAGTTTCAGGAACTTTGGTAGTAATCACAATGATAATAACAACAATAGTAATGATAGGAATGAAACTTGTCGGTACCAGGTAAGCATGGTGCAAAGACCAAAAAGAGAGAATAAGTGGGACAGAACGAATCAAAATTACAGGCAGGCCGAAAGAAGCAGTGCTGCCAACACAAAGCAGAAAACCGTTAACTGAGCCGCTTAAGGACGCAGCGGGCGTGGTTAGACACTGGCAGCCCAGAAATAACCAACAAAGTGCTGTGATGAGAAACCGACTGGGTAAAACGATCATCAAAGAGAGCATAATGTACCAACAATTACAATAATCAAGTTATATGTAGCTTTGAGGGATGATGTAGTGAAGGCAGCAGAGGATCAAGTAGGTAAAAAGACGAGGGCTACTAGAAATCCTTTGGTAACAGAAGAATTATTGAATTTAATTGACGAAAGGAGGAAATATAAATATGCAGTAAATGAAGCAGGCAAAAAGAAATACAATCGTCTCAAAAATGAGATCGACAGGAAGTGCAAAATGCCTAAGCAGGCCTCACTAAAGGACAAATGTAAGGATATAGAGACTTATCTCACTAGGGGCAAAATAGGTACTGCCTACCGGAAAATTAAAGAGATCTTTGGAGAAAAGAGAACCACTTGTATGAATATCAAGAGTTCAGATGGAAAACCAGTTCTAAGCAAAGAAGGGAAAGCAGAAGGGTGGAAGGAGTATATAGAGAGTCTATACAAGGGCGATGTACTTGAGGACAATATTATGGAAATGGAAGAGGATGTAGACGAAGGTGAAATGGGAGATATGATACTGGGTGAAGAGTTTGAGAGAGCACTGAAAGACGTGATTTGATATAAGGCCCCGGGAGTAGACAACATTCCATTAGAACTACTGACAGCGTTGGGAGAGCCAGTCCTGACAAAACTCTACCATCTGGTGAGCAAGATGTATGAGACAGGCGAAATACTCTCAGACTTCAAGAAGAACATAATAATTCCAATCCCAAAGAAAGCAGGTGTTGACAGATGTGAAAATTACCGAACTATCAGTTTAATAAGTCACGGCTACAAAATACTAATGCGAATTCATTACAGACGAATGGGAAAACTAGTAGAAGCCGACCCCAGGGAAGATCAGTTTGGATTCTGTAGAAATGTTGGAACACGTGAGGCAATACTGACTTATCTTAGAAGCTAGATTGAGGAAAGGCAAACCTACGTTTCTAGCATTTGTAGACTTAGAGAAAGCGTTTGACAATGTTGACTGGAATACTCTCTTTCAAATTCTGAAGGTGCCAGGGGTAAAATACAGGGAGTGAAAAGCTATTTACAATTTGTACAGAAAGCAGATGGCAGTTATAAGAGCCAAGGGACATGAAAGGGAAGCAGAGGTTGGGAAGGGAGTGAGACAGGGTTGTAGCCTCTCCTCGATGTTATTCAATCTGTATATTAAGCAAGCAGTGAAGGAAACAAAAGAAAAATTTGGAGTAGGTATTAAAATCCATGGAGAAGAAATAAAAACTTTGAGATTCGCCAATGACATTGTAATTCTGTCAGAGACAGCAAAGGACTTGGAAGAGCAGTTCAACGGAATGGATAGTGTCTTGAAACGAGGATATAAGATGAACATCAACAAAAGCAAAACAAGGATAATGGAATGTAGTCGAATTAAGTCGGGTGATGCTGAGGGTTTAGATTAGGAAATGAGACACTTAAAGGAGTAATGGAGTTTTGCTATTTGGGGAGCAAAATAACTGATGATGGTCGAAGTAGAGAGGATATAAAATGTAGAGTGACAATGGCAAGGAAAGCGTTTCTGAAGAAGAGAAATTTGTTAACATCAAGTATAGATTTAAGTGTCAGGAAGTCGTTTCTGAAAGTATTTGTATGGAGTGTAGCCATGTATGGAAGTGAAACATGGACTATAAATAGTTTGGACAAGAAGCTTTCAAAATGTGGTGCTACAGAAGAATGCTGAAGATTAGATGGGTAGATCACATAACTGATGAGGAGGCATTGAATAGGATTGGGGAGAAGAGAAGTTTGTGGCACAATTTGGCTAGAGGAAGGGATCGGTTGGTAGGACATGTTCTGAGGCATCAAGGGATCACCAATTTAGTATTGGAGGGCAGTGTGTAGGGTAAAAATCGTAGAGGGAGACCAAGAGATGAATACACCAAGCAGATTCAGAAGGATGTAGGTTGCAGTAGGTACTGGGAGATGAAGAAGCTTGCACAGGATAGACTAGCATGAAGAGCTGCATCAAACCAGTCTCAGGACTGAAGACCACAGCAACAACACATGTAGCCACAAGAACTGGGCTTACCATGTATAAAGATGAGGGAGTATCAGTCATAGAAGAAGTGTCACACATTCTTAAAGCAACAGAACTGCAAGCTCCAGTAGGGAGTGATTCAGTAATAGAGATAGAAAAACCAGTAGCATATAAAATTTCTGTTATTGAGCACAACGAAGCAGCGAGTAAAGACTTTTCATTAAACGAGTTCAGTCGGATATATAACAGACTTAAGAAGTGTAGGGGAAGGTACTGGAGTTGTGCTAATGGGCAGAGCGGCCAAAAACTGACGCTCTTCAACTCTGAAGAGATTAGATTGGAGTTTTTAAAGAGGAGGACGCTGTACAAAATGTGCAGGCATTTCTGGAAGGATTGGAAGTGGTGACCGAACCTATCCACGCTAGTCACGGCAAGTTCAACAGTGAAGGGGCAAAGTAGTTTTTTATGGGATGATCAGATGTGACTTCTAAAAAGCGAGGTAGACTGTAATGTTCATGAGGTAAAATCAGATGTAGTACAGTGAAACTACAAAGGACGGCGTTACAGTAGCTCAGAAGAAGAAGTGTTCTTACAAATGGATCTCATTCTTCCATGCAGCTTGGAAGATGATAACCATCTTTCCATTGAATCATGACCAGAGATAACAATTAGTGATTTGATAATTGAAGAAGTTTTGTTAATCTACGAAATGGACAGAAATTTCTCTGTGTTTGGATCATTACAATCTCAATAGTCGTGGAATCAATTAAGAAGAAATGAAAGATGTTGATGAAAGAAGAGTGGAAAAATCAACAGTTCAATCACAATCGGAAACAGAACGGGATGGATTTTTCTGGAATGACCTAGATACTGACTAGGATTTGGTATGTAAAAGTGAAGAACCAGACACAAATACACTTAAACAGGTTGTAGTATCTATTGACATGCGTGGACTAAAAATTCAGATTTTGATTGATACAAGGGCAGAATGATCTTCTGAAAGATATTAAAGATGTAAAAGGAAAAGAAAGGAATAACACTGCATAAATTAGATCAGAAATAAAATCAGATGAATTTTTCTGAGATGACCTGTGCCATATACAAAAAGCAACAGAAAAGGCCTTTTGCCCGTTTATAGCAAACAGGCCAGTGATTACTCGGCGCATACCGCTAAACAGAAGAGAAGTCTATCCAATAATGGGATGCAAATTACTTTGAAACAATGGAATGAGGTACTGTAGTGAATAGTAATGGAGTCGAAGTAATTCGTATCTCAGTCTATTGTCTGGCCGGAGACCCCTCAGAATGGTATACGAGTGAGCTAGGAAGACTTTGTTGGACATGCTGTCACATTAACCACAAGATGTGGGGTAGTTGTGTAGGTGAATTTGAAAGAATAATGAATCCGATTACCCATGAATCTACTGGCTTCATACCAGAGGAAATTTTTATGGGCAGTAGATCGAAAAGCCTGGTAGAAGACGAGATTATTGTTTTCGTTCATGGATTAACATTGAAGGATAGAATGTTTATGAGAGATGATGAGAAAGAAAGCAGAGGCGCAAATTCAGCGTTGTGATACTAAAGCATGATCTGAAAAATTCCAGGCTGGAGACCTCATGTTGTTAAAGTGCACGAAAAGTAGAGTAAAACAGAACGAAATTTCAAAATTTAAATTTATATGTAATGGATCTTTTGAAGTAATTGGTGTTCTTCATGCTAATGCCTACTGTTTGGTCTATCCAAACTCTGGCAAACAATCTGGTATGTGTAATATAGTGGATATAAAATTGTACCAACCAAGAACTGATTAATTTCAAGAGTTACATAAATAGAGTGTGTATAGACATTTTTCATAATTTGCCTTTTAGAGCTTCATTTCTTTGATCCAGGTGGTCATCATCATCTTTGTAAAATTTTTGAATAGAAGTTTTGCTTCACATGCAAGTTATGTCTTAAAGGCAAGAACAAATGAATTTTTATTCATAATTGCGACAATAAATGTGCACTATGTTTATGAATATTTAGATGAAAAAATTATACAGATAGACTTTGTGTATACAATTAATTTTTTCTGGTTAACTTGGATGTATTGTGTAAGTTATGGATACCATAGTAAATGAGTAATGTGGACAGTGTTGAGTAGTGCACTGTGATAATTGATGATGGACTCCTTTGAAATTACTAGGGAGCTAAAGAATGAGAATGGAATGCAGATGGTCGAACTCACAATGCCTCCACACAAACAAACAATAAAACACTGCATGCCAAATGGAGCATGTAACAGTGCTATCCTTTGACTGAGCCATTGCTGACTCATGTGAAGATACTGCATTACTGAACATGCACCTAGGGTTCCCACATCTAACTGGACACTCTGAGATGGGGGTGCAGAAATGAAGAAAAAAATTTATTTAATATAATTACTTTCTATTCAGAACACAATTATATGGAATGTGTTGTGACAGAAGTTGTTGGTATACCATATTTTTCGGAAGATTTCACTATTTTCAGCTAGTCTTTTTTTCCCTACTATGTATTCATAAAACTCCATGCAAGTCAGCTTATAGTTAAACTGGCACTGTAAAATTGATTCCACCGTCACTGGCAGCAGTCTATTTCTGTCATCAGGCCACTGTCCACCTCTGTAGCGCAGCGGTAGCATTACCGACTGCCACACAAGAGGGCCTGAGTTCGATTCCCAGCAGGAGACTGGGTGTTATGTGTCCTTTATCATCGTTTTCACCATCATTGACACGCAAGTCGCCGGCGTGGCACCGACTAAAAAGACTTGCAATGTGGATGCCGAACCCTGAAAGGGATATCCCAGCCAATAAATGCCATATGATCATTTCGTTTCATTTCATCAGTCCACTGGGCTGACATCAGCAAAATTACTCTTTCCACAGTAGCGTTGTGTCCAGGAATAGAAAAAAAATACTTGCATAATTTTGGCAGTTGCATTCAGGATTTTTGGTTTCCTTAAGAAGGTAAATACCCCTTTCTTCCAAGGATTGTTTAGACTTCCATTCAGATATATATATTCCTGAAAGAAATTGTCACCTGAAATCTTCTCACCATTTTTAGTCAGATGTATAATAGTGTTTTCAATCTATCGCCGAACCTAGGATTTCAGATAGCGCTATCCAGTCAAATACTTGATATCTTTTAAAAGAAATAGCCCAGTTCTCTAAATAATAAAATGCGGGTGTATAGAAAACCACTGTCTCTTCCTCAAATTTCAAAATCAAATTATTTATTTCTTGGTTAGGATTCTAATTCCTTAATTTGTTCAAATTCATCTTGGTTTGCATGTCAATAAAATTGACGGTCTTGCTTTCATTCAGATATCTATGAGTGTAGATTAATAAATTTCTTATTTCAGTTTTCTTCTCCATGCATTTTACATTTTTTTTAAAAAACAGAGCCAAATTGGACTGCAGAAACATGAAGTAAATTTCACTGATCAGATTACTGAAAAAATCTGAAATTTTTTAGGTGGACTTTCTTCAGCGTCAGAAAACTGTTTTAATGGAGTCCAAAGCTTAAGGCTACGGCCACACTTGCATATTTTTAAGCTGGACAGTCAGCGTCAATGAAGCCACAGTTACAGGCAGGCTGGAGGGGGCCGGTGGTGGCCACACACAATGTCTTTTTGTACCAACGTCAGACGACAAGGCACATCCTCTAGGTTAGACACTGGTTGGATTGGCCAAGGCCCAGTTTCCATCATCAATTGACGCTGCTGACATTTTAGTCCCATGCGGACTCAGCAGAATCTTTGCAGTGTGTACAACACATACAGTATAGTGTAGGTAGTGAACTGTTAAATTACAGTTGTTTCGATGTGTGCAATGGACAAAGTGGAATTTCATATCGAACATTATATTTGAAATTCAAGCTCGACCTCTTTTATATGACATTCAAAATGTAGATTATAAAAACAGACAAAAAAGGTGGTTGGCAAGCTGTGCTATCCAGTTTTGTTGGTGAAGGTTGGGAGAAGATGGACAAAGAAGAGAAAGAAGCCTTACGTAAGTGTAGTAAATATATTAAATTGTACATTAATGGCCATTAAAATTGCTACACCATGAAGATGACGTGCTACAGGCGCGAAATTTAACCGACAGGAAGAAGATGCTGTGATATGCAAATGATTAGCTTTTCAGGACATTCACGCAAGGTTGGCGCGGGCCGCGACACCTACAACATGCTGACATGAGGAAAGTTTGCAACCGATTTCTCATACACAAACAGCAGTTGACCGGCGTTGCCTGGTGAAACGTTGTTGTGATGCCTCGTGTAAGGAAGAGAAATGCGTACCATCACGTTTCCGACATTCATAAAGGTCGGATTGTAGCCTATCGCAATTGCGGTTTATCATATCGCGACACTGCTGCTCGCGTAGGTCGAGTTCCAATGACTGTTAGCAGAATATGGAATCGGTGAGTTCAGGAGGGTAATACGGAACGCCGTGCTGGATCCCAACGGCCTCGTATCACTAGCAGTTGAGATGACAGGCATTTTATTCGCATGGCTGTAACAGATCGAGCAGCCACGTCTCGATCCCTGAGTGAACAGATGGGGACGTTCGCAAGACAACAACCATCTGCACGAACAGTTCGACGACGTCTGCAGCAGCACGTACTATCAGCTCAAAGACCATGGCTGCGGTTACCCTTCACGCTGCATCACAGACAGGAGCGCCTGCGATGGTGTACTCAACGACAAACCTGGGAGCGCGAATAACAAAACGTCATTTCTTCAGATGAATCTAGGTTCTGTTTACAGCATCATGATGGTAGCATCCGTGTTTGGCGACATCGCGGTGAATGCACATTGGAAGCGTGTATTCGTCATCGCCATACTGGCGTATCACCTGGCGTGATGGTACGGGGTGCCATTGGTTACACGTCTCAGTCACCTAGTGTTCAGATGTGTTATGACCTGTGGCTCTGTCCTTCATTCGATCCCTGCGAAACCCTACATTTCAACAGGATAACGCACGACCGCATGTTGCAGGTCCTGTTCGGGCCTTTCTGGATACAGAAAATGTTCGATTGCTGCCCTGGCCAGAACATTCTCCAGATCGCTCACCAATTGAAAACGTCTGTTCAATGTTGGCCGAGAATATGGAATCGGTGAGTTCAGGAGGGTAATACGGAACGCCGTGCTGGATCCCAACGGCCTCGTATCACTAGCAGTTGAGATGACAGGCATTTTATTCGCATGGCTGTAACAGATCGAGCAGCCACGTCTCGATCCCTGAGTGAACAGATGGGGACGTTCGCAAGACAACAACCATCTGCACGAACAGTTCGACGACGTCTGCAGCAGCACGTACTATCAGCTCAAAGACCATGGCTGCGGTTACCCTTCACGCTGCATCACAGACAGGAGCGCCTGCGATGGTGTACTCAACGACAAACCTGGGAGCGCGAATAACAAAACGTCATTTCTTCAGATGAATCTAGGTTCTGTTTACAGCATCATGATGGTAGCATCCATGTTTGGCGACATCGCGGTGAATGCACATTGGAAGCGTGTATTCGTCATCGCCATACTGGCGTATCACCTGGCGTGATGGTACGGGGTGCCATTGGTTACACGTCTCAGTCACCTAGTGTTCAGATGTGTTATGACCTGTGGCTCTGTCCTTCATTCGATCCCTGCGAAACCCTACATTTCAACAGGATAACGCACGACCGCATGTTGCAGGTCCTGTTCGGGCCTTTCTGGATACAGAAAATGTTCGATTGCTGCCCTGGCCAGAACATTCTCCAGATCGCTCACCAATTGAAAACGTCTGTTCAATGTTGGCCGAGCAACTGACTCGTCAAAATACTCTAGTCACTACTCTTGATGAACTGTGGTATCGTGTTGAAGCGGTGTGGGCAGCTGTAACTGTGCATGCCATCCAAGCTCTGTTTGAGTCAATAACCAGGTGTATCAAGGCTGTTATTATGGCCAGAGGTGGTTGTTCTGGGTACTGATTTCTCAGGATCTGTGCACCTAAATTGCGTGAAAATGTTATCACATGTCAGTTCTAGTATAATTTATTTGTCCAATGAATACCTGTTTATCATGTGCTTTTCTTCTTGGTGCAGCAATTTTAATGGCCAGTAGTGTATTAATATATAAAGATCAAAAATAGATGAAACTTAATATTTAAATTTTATGAGAAATGTCAGGTAAATTATATTTGTTACATTAAGTAACTACAATAAGTCACAATATACGTGCTTTATTAACTTATAGAATGTTAGAAGTGTCGTGTTATGCTAGCAGTCTTCTTTTACTCAGCAATGTTTGCATATCGGTTTTACCAGTGTACAGAACCTGTGGTAGAACTGAAATATTCAGGAGACTGATCTCTTGTATGTTCCTTTCATGGTCCCTCTTGTTACCTGGGATGGAATGCTGTCTAAAGGACACGATAATGTGTCCATAAATTTGTATCCATTGTTTTCCCTCACAAAGTTGTGCCGTACACAACTGGGCTTAACAATGATGTCAACGCTTATCGATACTGATGCCAATCGGATGGTGGAATATCTGCTATTTGTTGGCTAAAATATCAAATGGACATTCCTTGTGCTATATATCTGAAGCTGTAATTTGTGTCAACTACTGTCATTTAAACTACTGAAAAATACTTCTTGTGGTTAAAGTATTCACTACTCAATCCTCATGTATCAATCACTTTAATATGCTTACTGTCAATACATCCCATGGACAATTAGCATTTTTTTCAAACTGTAAACTCTTGTTTAACCAACCCTCAACAGTTAATTGTTTCATATATTGGCCTTGCATTGTTTCCCAGTTTGCTGAGCATGAATATTTATAATGGTACAAAAGTAGAACAAATGTCTATATTCGGTTTTTGTTTAAAAAAAGGGAGAAGGATCCGCAAAAAAGTAGAAGAGCAGTAAGGATTACTAACACAAAAGTTTGAAAAACCAGGATGGAAAAAGTGAAAGTGGAGATCCAACACAAACCAGAAAATATTACGTTTATCACAAACTTCGTTTCTCCAATCTTCATGTGAAGAAAGATGGTGAGTATCGCATATTTATAATGTTACTGCATTGCACAGCCTTTATGAAATGAATAATTTGAAATGAAAATTATTGTCAGAATGAATAAGTTATAGCATTGTTACATATAGATTAGGAATTAGGATCTTTATTAAATAATCTATCTAAAAATCCAGTAGACAGAATGAGATTTTCACTCTGCAGCAGAGTGTGCGCTGATATGAAACTTCCTGGCAGATTAAAACTGTGTGCCGGGCCGAGACTTGAACTTGGGACCTTTGCTTTTCGCGGGCAAATGCTCTACCAACTGAGCTACCCAAGCACGACTCACGCCCCGTCCTCACAGCTTCACTTCTACCAGTACCTCGTCTCCTACCTTCCAAACTTAACAGAAGCTCTCCTGGCAGAAGTGAAGCTGTGAGGACGGGGCGTGAGTCGTGCTTGGGTAGCTCAGTTGGTAGAGCATTTACCCGCGAAAAGCAAAGGTCCCGAGTTCAAGTCTCGGCCCGGCACACAGTTTTAATCTGCCAGGAAGTTTCATCCAGTAGACAGTTTACCTAGTGGCTAACATCCAAGGATCATGATAATGACTTGCTTGACTATGCCTGTCAATTTTTGTTGTCTTGGTAACAGTTATCATAGTAACATGGTGGTGGTTGGGGGTACAATATCTACGCCTCCCCCCCCCCCACACACACACACAAAACGTAAAAAAAAGAAGGAGAAGTGATCTTATAGTCAATTTCTGTGGTTTCCTAGTTCACTTGATGTGAATTACGGACGGGATGGTATATTATGCCTATGTTGTATTCCATTACAAGTCTACTTTATCACAGAATCCATCTGTTGAAATCCCCCCCCCCCATCCCAAAAAAAGTTAAATCCTGGTAAAATACACTGGTGTCCAACATTAAAGCAACAAACTGCTATTTCCCTGTGCTGTGTGTAATTCACAGTATAATCATACAAAATGTCAACAGATGCATGGAGAGTCGTGTTCTTTAAGGAAGGTGTAATTCTGGTCAATGGACAACCACGTCAACGATGATGTTAGGGCACCTGTCAAATGGGGTAGAGTTTGCCGGGTAGTCCCACATCCATAATCACTGTGTATACAGTGACAGATGATGCAGTATGGCACAAAGAAGACGCCTACAGACTGTCGGTGGTGGAGGGCCACAAGAAGAATGGAAGCAGGACAGTCAGAAACTGATGTGGCCTGAAAGCTTAATGTGAATCATTCTGTTGTTTCTTGGATATGGCAACAATTTATAGAGACAGAAACAGTATCCTGAAGACCAGAGCATGACCGCCCATGTGTGATATCAAAAGGAGAGGACTGTTATTTGGCCATAGAGATGCAACAGTACTGCCTTAGTACTGCACAGTAACTGACATCTGACGTCGCAGTATCCACTGGACGTTTTATATCGAGACAAACGGTGCACAGAATGCTTCAGCAGAGTAGACTTTATTGTCAGAGACCTTCTCTGTGTGTACCTCTGACACATCATCACAGAAGGGAACGTCTAGAGTGGAGTCATCAACAAGCCACCTGGGCAGTCAAACAGTGGTCAACGTTCTTTTCGCAGATGAGTTTCGATTTAGTCTGGGGAGTGATTCTTGAAGCATTCGCGTTTGGCGGGAATTGGAACACGATTTTGGAATACAAACATTGTGGAAAGAGACCGACATCGAGGAGGATCGTTAATGGTGTGGGCAGGGATTATGTTGACCACTCAAACGCCTCTTCATGAAATTGTATGGGTCAATTGGCAAGGTTTAACTGCTGTCAGGTATCGCTATGAGATCTTGGGATCTCAAGTGCGGTTGTTGCGAGATGGTGTGGGCCCAGACTTCGTACTGATGGACGATAATGCTCAACCTCATAGAGCATGGGTGGCTGATGTTTTCTTGGAAACGGAAGATACTGCGTGCATGGTGTGTGTTCGCTCTCCTGATATGAATCCCATAGAACACATCTGGGATGCACTAGGGAGATAGGTTGTATCACGTCAGCATCCACCAACCACTCTCCAAGACTTGCAAGCAAATCTGTAGGAGACTAATGACATAACACAGCATGCACTGTCGATGTTATGCCTGTATTGCAGCCAGATGTGGTAACACCCCATGCTGAGCGTGTTAACCTGTTTTCAGAATCTGTGTGCAAATCCGTTATATTGGAAAAAACAAAGGACATTTTTGCCTACCGTTAAGCATGTTGCAGTTGTTTACATACTGTGTTCTTTACTTTGTTTCTACTTTACTATCACCTGTTTACACCGTTTTGTGGCAAAATAAATGCAACCTTGCAACATTTCCATTTGTTGCTTCAATTTTGGACACCAGTGTATATACAAAATTTTACTGTGAACAATTACAGTTTCCATTTTTACCACAGGACCTCTGGGAATATGGGTGTTCGTCTTACAGAAAGCACACAAGACACCGAAAGCAACACTGCACAAGAAGAAATAAACACGCTGACATCTGCAGTACAACATACTACATCCAAAGCCTCTTCCCCTGGTCACAAAGGGAGAAAGTCCGTTTCCGAACAAACTGAAACAGGACAAGTGTGAAAAATGTTTGTTGGGCGTCCTGCAAACGAGTTTGCAACAACTACAGGTGAAGAGTCCTAGAGCTGATAATCCAGATAAAATGTTCTTGCTTTCGCAAATGCCCCTAATTAAGAACCTTAGCTCAGCTGACAAGATTGATTTTCAATTGAAATATTTACAATTGGTTCAGTCCTACACACAACCACAGCCATCCGGAATTACATCTGTGTGTGACTGATAATAATCTAATTCCACAAGCAGCACATCTACAATGGATTTTGAGGAAGAATCAGAAGAATCAATTCCATCCCTTTTTCTTTTGTAAACAAATAATAAAATAAGTAATAACACTTCACTTACCTCAGAGAAATTGGCAGATTTTTTTCACAGTCACGAAATCATGTGTTTCTTCCACTAACAGTGATCAATACATTAGATAGCAGAGTTTCGTATGACGTAATAGACATCCTGTGGTACTCAAAAAACTTTTCAGGGTTATTTTAAGATAGATAGATTGAATTTTCTTCTCTCTGGTCTTTCCTCAAAAATTGGATGAATCCAAAAACTTCTTTGTCTGCACTGTCTCTGTAAAAACAGCAACAATACAGCACATATTATTGTTGAAAATCATTTACTTAATACATTCGTTTCTATACTTCAATGCTGTGATGTCACCCAGACAGGTCTGAAACGCTACTAAGCCACACATGGCAACATTCACGTCTTTGGACACTCTGCATTGAAAGAGGTTACTATACACACAGCCACCATCAGGCGATTTTTGATACCGCTTCATTTGACAATGAGCGTCCAGCATCGAAAAACGCAAATGCGGCCTTAGCCTAAGAATTCTCTCAACTGCGGCCATCAACAACAGCTATCTTGTTTTTGAGTGAGATAGAAGACATCAGATGATTGACATCAACGTATAAGCAGAACTCTTTCAGCATCTCTGTCCTTACCATGTATATTGAAAAATAATTAAATATTTTCATGATGACTGTTGCAATGTCAACAGTTAAAACTCCAGCAGTGCTCAATATAGTATTGTGGGGAATATGAGCAGGGCATCCAGTTCCTTCTACATGTTTTCTTAGTTTTTTTTTAATTTGGTGAAAACATTCCGCTGGCCACATCGATAAAGCCCCCTGAAGTTGATACTGGTATCGTCTCCACAAAAAGTGATTAATTAATCGAATCGAATTCAATGGTGTCTTAAAGGGTCTACACAAAACTTTGTATTTGTCTCCGATGTTTTGTTATTCAGTGAATCAAGCTTTAGCAGCTTCTGTTGGACCCTGTCAGTTTCAGTAAGGTATTGAACAACTAAAGGAAACATCTTTTCAGCCTTGTGGTTTGATGCGTGAGTGCCTGTACCGTAAAATGGAACTTTTTGCAATTGTTTTACCATTCGGGCACAGAGTGTGGTGCGAGAATATTTTTTTAAGAAATTGCTATAGCTTTGTTCTTCCTTTAGGCAGCATTGCGGCGACTTAAGAGGCGGGATACATTGTGACATTCAGTTTTGTGGTACGGTTAAGACAACTGAAGGATTGAGGTTGCTTGACAACTTTATAAGCTGTTGTTAGTTTTGCAGCAGCAACGAGCAGTTCTTCCTGGGTATCTTCTTTAATCATGAATGTAGAAATAGGCTTTGATGTTGACGCTACCGCGAATCTATTTGAATGATTCCTCGTGGTAATATGATGCCTCACATCTGCCTTACCTCAGTGAATTACTGAGATGTAACAGCTGCACATCCCACACAACACTTTCTGATCCACATGCCCTTTCTTGACAAAAGACCACTCTTTCGTGTAATCGTCCGAAAAGTGACACTTTCTCTTTCCATCCTTGGGCAGTTTTTGTAAGCTAAGTTTATTAGATGGTAGACACTCGACAATAACACTTTCGTCATCGTAGTAGGGGAGAGCGGGGCAATGCCGTAAAGCGGGGTAATACCGTGCACCGCTTTATCCAATTTCCCAGAGAACGCAAAGAGCGCTGCATGATGCTGCCACATAGCGGAAGTAACTATAATCAGATAGACAGATGCAGAGGGGTCTATATCGTTCAATGGCGCAGACGTCTTCGACAATCGGTTTCAACTGATTTCGACTGTTTTCTTATAAAATCTGAAGATAATAAGTCTAGAGGTGAGCGAAATATGTTAATAGCAACAATATTTAAAGTAGCTCTATGTAATTACGCATTTCTTGATCTTCTTTTAAACATCAAATGTTAGACGTCAAATTTCGTGATTGTTGGGTTAGAATTTACAATGGCGAGTCATGTTGCCTCGGGGCAAAACGATGCCCGATGCACGGTATTGGCCCGTGGTGAACGGTATTGCCCCATATGATAATTTGTTTTGGTATTTTCGTGAACTATATATTTGGAAGTGTGTGTGTATGTGTGTCATCTTACAAGTTTTCTTTCATTTTGTTAATCACAGATGGTGAGAAACAGAGCCAGAACCACAGAAAGGGGCAAAGAGTGGACGGGACATGAAATGAATTGCGCACTCCATGATGTTATAGAAAATGCAAAGCCACAGAAAGTAGCTACAAGAATGTACGGAATACCTCTTTCTACTTTAAGAGATAGGCTAAAAACAGGAGATTGCTCTAAATTGATTTGGGAAGAAAACCTATATTTTCAAAAGAACAGGAAGATGACATAGGTAAGCATGTTCTTTTGCTAGCAGAGACATTTTATGGAATATAGTCGGTAAAGTTGAGGAGATTAGTTTATGAATATGCCGAGGCAAATAATACTGAGCATAATTTTAATAAAATATCAAAAAGAGCTGGACAGGATTGGCTCTCTGGGTTTCTTAGAAGAAATCCATCAGTCACCATTCGCAAACCTGAGGCTACTAGTCTCAATCGGATCTCAGCTTCTAATTCAAGTGAAGTTAAGCATTTTTTCTCGAATCTTACCACTGGGATGGATGCCCATAAGTTTGATGCCTCCAGAATTTACAATTTTGATGAGACAGGAATATCAACGGTTCAGAAGCCAGGAAAAATTTTAGCACCCAAAGGAGCTAAACAAGTTGGCTCAGCAACAAACTGGGAGCGTGGGAAAAATATTACAATGTGTTGTGCAGTGAGTGCCAGTGGAGTACATGTGCCTCCAATGTTTATTTTTCCAAGGCTTAGGATGACGCCGGCCCTACAGAGAGGAGGACCACCAAATTCAATATACGAAAGTAGCAAAAATGGTTGGATGACTGAGGAGCTCTTCCCAAAGTGGCTGAAACATTTTGCTAACTTTACCAAAGCCTCTAAGGACCACACCACTCTCTTGATTTTAGACAATCACACTAGCCATGTCTCTCTAGAAGCCTACAACTTTTGTAAAGACAATGGAATAGTAGTGGTAACACTGCCGCCTCACTGCTCACACAGGTTACAACCTTTAGATGTGGCCTTTTTCAGTAGCCTGAAGGCTGCATTTAATCAAGAATGTGACAGTTTTATGAGGTCTAATCCCCACCAGAAGAAAACTCCTTACGACATTTGTCCTATCTTTAGCAAAGCCTTCATGAGGATTGCTAATATTGAGAAGGGTATCTCTGGCTTTAGCAAAACAGGAATTTTCCCTCTAAATCCTTCCACATTTAATGACGAAGATTTCATGCACGTGCACCCAGACGAAGAAATAGGCCTAGCTTTACCCGTTGTTGGTGATTGCAGCGCTAATAATGATGAAAGTAGTGACACAGTTGTGCTCTGTTCTTCAAAGACAGCGACTGGTGTCCCTGATGATAGAGACAAAGCCTTAGGACTACACGTTCAGTCTGAAGTTGGGCTACAATTCAAAAATATTTCTCCCTTACCAGGACCTCTTAAACTGAAGAAAACTGCCAGACATCATTCCTCAATTTTTACTTTGACTCCTAACAAAGCTAGTTTACAAAAAGCAGCAGAGAGCTAAAAAGCAAAATTAATAAATAGAGAAAGAAAATCAGTGCTAAAGCCTAAGGGAAAAAGCAAGTTCAGAAAGTTTGCTTCAAAGATAAGACCTCATAAATTTGAAACAAAGAAATGTGGGCGTAATCTTTCTTTTGATTCTTCATTGGATGATGATTCGGACCTACCATTGCACAAACTGTGTAGTGATAATGAGATGGATGACGCTGACCCTTTCGGAGAAACTAGTGTTAGGCCTACGAGGAAGAATGGAACTTTTAGGGACGACGACTCTGTTTGCATGCTTTGCGGAGAGTTTAGGAAAAACAGGGAGCTGTGGTTTCGATGTGTGATTTGCAGTGGATGGGTTCATTCAGGGTGTAATGCATGTGACACAGCTGAAAACAATATTTGCGACTACTGCCATTAAACAGGGGAGAAATGTGTTCAGAGACAAGTTGACACCATAATCCAATAATTTTGATTTACCAGTAAAAGGATTTTCTGTCTTTAGAAACTTTAATAAGTTGTAAAATTTAAGTTTTTCAATTCTAAATAAATTCTGAATTTCGAATTTCTTAATTTGATTTAATTTTACAGAGTTTTTGTCATTTTATGTGCTATGCTGTATCATAAGATATATTGCGCGGTATTACCCCACCCCTCGGAGTAATACCATGCACCGAGCGAGGTGGCGCAGTGGTTAGACACTGGACTCGCATTCGGGAGGACGACGGTTCAATTTCGCGTCCGGCCATCCTGATTTAGGTTTTCCGTGATTTCCCTAAATCGCTCCAGGCAAATGCCGGGATGGTTCCTTTCAAAGGGCACGGCCGACTTCCTTCCCCATCTTTCCCTAATGTGATGAGACCGATGACCTCGCTGTCTGGTCTCCTTCCCCAAAACAACCAACCAATACCGTGCAACGTAACGTAACACTTTTGTAAAATAGCTGTAGGAACGTAAATCGATTTAATACAGCAAATATGAACCCATAAACGTGTGGGGCATTGGTTTCTTGCCCAAAAAAAGGTGTTCAGCATTTCAATTGAGTTCGAAAAATACGAAATATTTGAAAAATGGCTTACGTGCACGGTATTTCCCCGCTCTCCCCTACACGTCACTACAAACTTCACGTCCTGTATACCTGCAGAAAACACATCAAACATCACTAACTTGCACACATTGTTAATATCATTTGGAAATGGTCATCTTACCAGATCGCTATTCAAATGGGAACTGCCCGATTATTCCATGTAGCACTGTTTAAATAGTTCCAGACCTTTACTACTGGAGGCATTTTTCCTGCATGGTGGTGGTGTATCTAGGTGTGTGCGTCGTAAATAAAGGATACACAACATGCAGCGACATCTGTGAGACGACCTTGTCAACAGAAACTTGTTGAGGTAAGTAAAATTGAGGCTGCATTTACATGTTGTGCCAACAGGTGGCATTACTTCAATACTTGAGCCAAGCTCGTAACAGCATTTTGCAAAATCGGACAAAATTGGGTCTTTTCGGGATGTCGAAACAAGGAGGTCCATAACAGTGATGGTCCCAGTATATTGAGACGGATGGCAATCCTACACGTGCCAGTGGTGCGCAATATTTAATTTTCAGCAATGTAGATGATACTTACTTATGCAACTTTCAGTGACTATAAACAATTTATCAAAGGAACATTCTAAAAATGTGGTTTGTTAAAAATAAACTTGAAAAGAAAAGAAACTTTTGTTATGAGATTAGTATTAAGTTGATATACGTATCGTAAACATACTGAATAATTTGTCGTAAATCATGTTATTCTTTACATCTTCTTGTTAAGCTGTATACAAAATGATATGTAACACATGTTTTCCTTTGTAATACTGACGGAAAATGTGATTAGCGTAGCAGTCAATTGCAAACCCAATGATCCTTTTTGCAGAAGTGTAATTTATGTTTTTCGGTGTATGTAATGTTCCATTGAGCTGATTTGAAAAATAGTGGCACCGAGTTGTTGTGGTATTGGTGTAGCTATGCCATGAAAGGCTTTGTGCACATCTGCATTATCCTTCTCTATTGTTTTCTCTCTCCGTCATTCTCTGTCTCTGTCCTTTTGAGAATAGACTCATGGAATGGGGGGAAAATTAGTACTGAGCTCACTAGGCACATGTGGCTCTATAGTACAGATGTGCTATTTAAAATTTTGCCCATTATTTTTATGATAGATACGATGTACTTGTTTTACTTTGTAAATCTTTAGATACTATGTGTTAATTAGAAATATGATATGTGCTGTAACCCGATTTATTTTCTGTTATGATGTATTTATTCTGAGTTAATGCCATTTGGGAAAGGTGGCAGAGAGTAAACAGTTGTGTAGGAGCACTGTCTTTGGATGTGAATGTGACGTCTAGAATAGTAGAACAGGAGCAGACACAAGCTCAGGGGATTACTGTTGCCCACAGAGTGGGAAACTGCCCCTAAAAGGTGGAGGAATCAGCGATGATCAACTACATGAGAAGGCAGAAGGCAATGGAAACCACTGCATTAAAGACGCACAATGTGTGTCCACAGGACATGTGGCCTGTAATTGATTTGTCATGTTGATCTCTCCACTGGCAAAAGAATCCAGTGTATCCCCCATTCAAATCTGGGAGGGGACTGTGAAGGGGAAGGTGATCATGACAAAAAGATTGAATAACCAAAGAGAAGATAATGTTTACAAGTCAGGGAATGGAATGTCAGAAGTTTGAATGTGGTGGGACAGCTAGGAAATCTGAAAAGGGAAGTGCTATGGCTCAATCTACATGTAGTGGAGGTTTGTGAAGTGAAATAGGAAGACAAGGATTTCTGGTCAAACAAGTATAGGGGGAGTAGGATTCATTACGAGTACAAAGGTAGGGCAGAGTGAGTTACATCAAGAGTTCAGTGACAGTGTTGTTTTCATCAGAAATGACAGCACACCACCACCACCACCACCAACAACAACAACAACAACAACAACAACAATAGTTCAGGTATATATGCCAACATTGCAAGCAGAGAATGAAAGGATAGAGAAAGTATGTGAGGTTATTGAATGGGTAATTCAGTATGTGAAGGGAGATGAAAATCTAATATTCAGGAGGGGGGGATTTGCAATGTGTTTGTAGTGAAGTGAGCAGAAGAAATGGTTATGGGTGATATGGGCTTGGTAGTATGAATGAGATAGGAGAAAGACTAATTGAGTTCTTCAATAAATATCAGCTAGTAATAGTGAATACTCTGTTCAAGAATCACAAGAGGAGGAGCTACACTTGGAAAACGCCAGTAGATTCAGGAAGATCATGGTCAGGCAGAGATTCTCAAATCAGACACTGGATTGTAAAGTGTAGCCAGGAGGATATAAAGACTCAGATCACAATTTAGTAATGATGAATAGTAGGCTGAAGTTTAAGTGGTTAGTCAGAAGGAACCAATATGCAAAGAAGTACTAAGGAATGAAGAGGTGCACTTTAAGTTCTCTGAGGCTGTAGACTGATAGCTTAGTAAACAGTTCAGTTGAAGAGGAATGGGCATCTCTAGTAAGGTCAATCACAGAAGTAAAAAGTTGGTACAAGGAAGGTAACTGCAAAGAAACCATGGGTAGCAGGAGAAATACTTCAGTTGACTGATGAAAGAAAGAAGAAAAATATTCTCAGGGAAATTCAGGAACACAGAAATACAAGTCACTTAGGAATGAAATAAATGGGAAGTGCAGGAAAGCTAATGTGAAACGACTGCATGAAAAATGTGAAGAAGTCAAAAAAGAAATGGTGGTCAGAAGGACTGACTCAGCATGTAGAAAAGAGAAAACAACCTTCAGTGAAACTAAAAGCAATGGCACTAACATTAAGAGTGCAATGGGAATTCCACTGTTAAATGCAGAGGAAAGAGTGGATAGGTGAAAAAGAGCACATTGAAGGTCTCTGTGAGGGGGAAGACTTGTCTGATGATGTGAGAGAAGAAAAAAACAGGAGTCGGTATAGACGAGATAGGGTATCGAGTATTAGAATCAGAATTTAAAAGATTTCTGGAAGATTTAAAATGAAATAAGTCGTAAGGAATAGATAACATCCCGTCTGAATTTCTAAAATCATTGGGGAAAGTGACAACAGAATGACTATTCACATTGGTGTGTAGAATGTTTGAATCTGGCGACATACCATCTGACTTTTGGCAAAACATCATCCACACAATCCCAAAGATCGCAAAAGCCGACAAGTGTGAACATTATTGCACAATCAGCTTAGCAGCTCATGCATCCAAGTTGCTGACAACAATAATACACAGAAAAATGAAAAAGAAAACTGAGGATCTGTTGTATGACAATCATTTTGGCTTTAGGAAAGATAAGGCACCAAGCAGTTCTGATGGTATGCATGATAATGGAAGCGAGACTGAAGAAAAATGGAGATATGTTCATAGGAACTGTCAACTTGGAAAATGTGTTTGACAATGTAAAGTAGTGCAAGGTGTTCAAAATTTGGAAAAATGGCGGTGATGTATAGGGAGACAAGTGTAATATACAAAATGGACAAGAGTCACAAGGGAACAATAAGACTGAAAGATCAAGAACAAAGTGCTCAGATTAAAAAGAATGTAAGGTGGGAACGTAGTTTTTCACCCCTACTGTCCAACTATACGAGGGGCGTTTGAAAAGGCCGTTCAAAGTCCGAGAGATGGCACCACTGGCGCTTATTGAGATCATGTTTAGTTAGCAGCACCTTTGGAAAGAACACACAAGTTTCAGCCATATTGGTCTATTTCTTTGTGTTTGGCATTCGTCTGAATCAAGAAAGTTGAGTGATTGTCAAAAAATGGACGAAAAAGAATTTCGTGTGGTAATTAAACATTACTTTATGAAAGGCAAAACGCCTCAGGAGGCTAAAGAGAAGCTTGAGAAACATTACAGTGATTTTGCACCTTCGATTAGGACAGTTTATAAGTGGTTTCCAAATTTTCGGAATGGCCATATGAGCACAAGTGTTGCTGAACTTTCTGGATGCCCTGTGGAGGTTATGACTCCAGACATCATTGATAAAATCCATGATATGATGATGGATGACAGAGGAGTTAAGGTGCGTGAGATTGCTAGTGCTGTGGGCATCTCAAATGAGTGGGTACATAATATTTTGCATAAACATTCGGACATGAGAAAGCTATCTGCAAGATGGGTTCTGTGATTGCTCATGCTTGACCAAAAACGGAATCGTGTGAAGTGTTGCAAGGATGGTTTGCAGTTGTTCAGAAAGAATCTGCAGGACTTTAAGTGTCGTTTCATCACTGTGGATGAAACATGGGTACATTACTATACCCCTGAGATCAAACAACAATCGAAACAATGGGTTACCAAGGGAGAATCTGCACCATAAAAGGCGAAGACCATTCCTTTGGCCAGAAAGGTTATGGCAACTGTCTTTTGGGATTCGCAAGGGATAATCCCCATCAACTATCTGGAAAAGAGTAAAACTCATACAGGTGCATATTATTCATTGTTATTGGACCATTTGAAAACCGAGCTGCCAGAAAAACGCCAGCAATTGGACCACAAAAAAGTCCTTTTCCATCAAGTCAATGCACCAGCACACACCTCAGCAGTTGTGGTTGCAAAATTATTGGAAATAGGATTCCAACTCGTTTCACATCCCCCTTATTCTCCAGACTTGGCTCCCTCGGACTACTATTTGTTCCCCAATTTGAAGAAATGGCTGGTGGGGCAAAGGTTTTAGTCAAACAGGAGGTGATTGCAGCAACTAGTAGCTATTTTGCAGACTCGGATGATTCCTATTATTCAGAAGGGATCAACAAGTTAGAACAGTGCTGGACGAAGTGTATAAGTCTAAAAGGAGACTATGTCAAAAAACAAAAAAAGTGTGCTCCAAACACATAAGTAGTTTTTATTTTTGCATGGACTTTTCAAATGCCCCCTCATACATTGGAAAAGGAATGACAAAAATAAAAGAAAGGTTCAGGACTGGAATTAAAATTCAAGGTGAAAGGATATTGATGATAAGATTTGCTGATGATACAGCTCTCCTCACTGACAGTGAAGAATTACAGAACTGTTGAATGGAATGAATAATCTAATGAGTACAGAGTATTGTTTGGGGGTAAATCAATGAATGACAAAAGTAATGAGAAATAGCAGAAATGAGAACAGCAAGAAACTTAGCAGCAGAATTGGTGATGAAGTACATGAAGTTAAGGAATTCTGCTGCCTAGCCAGCAGAATAACCCATGATGGACAGACCAAGGAAGACATTAAAAAGCAGACCAGCACCGGGAAAAGGGCATTCTTGGCCAAGAGAAGTCTACTAGTATCAAATGGAGACCATAATTTGAGGAAGAAATTTCTGAGAATGTACATTTGAAGTGCACCATTACATGTTAGAGAAAGATGGGCTATGGGAAAACCTGAACAGAAAAGAAGCATTTGAGATGTAGTGCTAAATAAGAATGTTGAAAAATAGATAGATGGATAAGATAAGAAATGAGGAGGTTCTCCGCATAATCAGAGAGGAAAGGAATATGGAAAAAAAACTGACAAGGAGAAGGGACAAGATGGTAAGACATCCATTAAGACATCAGGAAATAACTTCCACGGAACTCGAGGGAGCTGTAGAGAGTAAAAACTGTGGAGGAAGACAGAGATTGGAATACACCCAGCAAATAATTGTGATGTTGGTTGCAAGTGCGCTACTCTGAGATGAAAGGGTTGGCACAGGAGAGGAATTCATGGTGGATTGCATGAAATCAGCCAGAAGAATGATGATAAACCAACATGGCTTCCGACAAAAAAATACAGGTGCCCAGGTAGGTACCATGTTCTTTGAATTCTGGAGTGCATTTGATGCAGCTCTGCACTGTCACTTTATGAATACAATAAGAATGTATGGAATATCAGACCAACTGTGTGTTTGGATTGAAGAACTTTTAGCAAACAGAACACAGCATGTCAATCTGAACAACTAGAAGTCTTCAGACATAAATGTAACTTCAGGCATGATTAAGGGGAGTGTTATAGGACAATTACTTTTCACAATGTATATGACCTAGCAGGTAATGTCGGAAATGAGGCTTTCTGTGGCTGATGCTGTTGTGTATGCAGAAGTCACGACACTAGAAAATTGTAGCAAAATGCAGGAAGTCGTTTGGAGAATTGATGCTTGATGTAGGGAGTAGCAATTGACCCTCAACATAAACAAATGTAATTCATTGTGGATACACAGATAGAAACACACTTTACTATATAATTACAAAATTGCAGATTATTACTGGAAGCAGTTACTTCCATAAAATATCTAAGAGTATGCCTAGGAAGCGATTTGATGTGGAACGACCACATAAAATTAATCACAAGTGAGGCAGATGCCAGACTGAGAAATGTAATTCAGCAATAAAGGCAGCAGTAGTTTACAAAACTATTATTTGACTAATGCTTAAATATTGCTCACCAGTATGGGGACTCTACCAGATAGGACTGATAGAGGAAATAGAGAAGCTCCAAAGAAGAGCAACATGTTTCATTACAATTTAATTTAGTAAGTGGGAAAGTGCCATTGAGGTGCTCAGACAACTCCTGCAGCAGATACTGCAAGAGAGGCATTCTGCATCACAGTATGGTCTACTGTCAAAGTGCTGAGAGCATATGTTTCTACAAGGATCAACTAATATATTGCTTCCTGCTACATGTGGAAAAACCATCAACATACACTTAGAGAGATTAGAGTTCACCTGTAGGCTTACCAGCAATTATTCTTCCTACAAACCATGTATCTGGAACAGGATAAGGGGAAAGTGACACTGGTACAAAGAACCCTTTGCCCCGCACACCGTAAGGTGGCTTGTGGAGTATAAATGTACATGTAGACATCATTGCAATGACTTAGATGCAAGGCCTACTACCTACTTGGGTCTTGTCAAAGGCATCTCCTATCACGTCAAAGGCAGGGCTTCATGTGAAAACACCTATGTGATTTACAAACTAAGCTGTAACTGCCATGTTGCCTTCTGCACAGGCATGACTACTAACAAGCTGTCTGTCCACTACCAAACTATGGGCAAGAGACAGCTCGATTACCCAGTTGCTGAACATGCTGCTGGACAGGATGTGCTTCACTTCAAGGATTGCTTCATTGTCTGCGTCATCTGCATCTTCCATACCAACACCAGGAACTCTGAACTGCGCAATTGGGAACTCACCATAAACACATCCTTTGTTCCTCTAATCCCCTGGTCTTAACCTTCACTAGTCCATTTCCTTTACCTATCTAATCCCTTCCCTTCTCCCACTCCAGCACTACTAACACCTTCTGTTTCACCAACACGGCTACAAATCTTTCGCCCTTCTCCACGCCTCTCTCTCCCTCTGACTTTCCCTCCCCCTTCCCCCACCCCTCCCCCACTTCCAACACACTCCTGACTCTGCACCTAGCAAGGCTGTCCTGTCCCTATCACATTCCGGCATGCTCCCACAAGCAGCACATCATATTCTCCCCCCATCATACCCTGTTGCAAGTCTTTGTGAAACATTTGCAATTTGTTACAAAGAAAAAACAAATAAACAAAGAATAAGTGGGCAAAAATGCTCAAAATCCGCAACTATAACATGAAGAATTACAAATGAGAATAAGTTAACTTACAATATAAGTAACAGAAAGCCACCCTGCCCCTTCCAGCATCACTGTTTTCCTGACAAACATTGAGGCCCCTTCTCTTCCAATTATACCCTGTGTATATAAACTTCAGTGCCAAATAAATATTTTTCTCCCTTAACAGAGCCGACTTATCCACAGTTTAAACAATTGTTATTAAAAACCTTTTTATATATTTATAATCTTATTTGGGCTAATATAACAATGAAAACAATCAATTTTTGACCAAATAAGGTAATTGGACAGATTGGTGAGATTACCTTATACTCTTTTTTGTATGTACAGTGGGCTTTCCTCCTCCAGGTGGTGTAAAATCCAAGTTCCTGCTTGAGGGTAGATTCACACTTTACAAAATACACAGTCAAAACATTAAAAAAAACTTTTAAAATGATGACACTCACATAGGCTGTCAAATGGAACATAACAGTTCAACATTTTTTGGGAAGTGACTTACACCATAAGTGAACCTTTTCTCACCACACTCTACATCTACATGGATACTCTGCAAATCAGACTTAAGTGACTGGCAGAGGGTTTATCGAACCACCTTCACAATAATTCTCTATTACTCTACTCTTGAACAGAGTGTGTAACAAGCAAACACCTATAGCTTTCCGTGCAAGATCCGATTTCCCTTATTTTACTATGATGATGGCTTCTCCCTACGTAGGTTGACATCAACAAAATATTTTTGCATTTGGAGGAGAAAGTTGGTAACTGAAATTTTGCGAGAAGATTCTGCCGCTGCGAAAAATGCCCTGTTGTCCATCCCAAATCCTGTATCATGACGTGACTCTCTCTCTCTCTCTCTCTCCTATTACAAGATAACACAAAATGTGCTGCTCTTCATTGAACTTTCTCGATGTACTCCATTAATCCTGTCTGGTAAGGATCCCAGACTACGCAGCAGTACTCCATCAAGCGTAGTGTAGGCAGTCTCTTTAGTAGACCTGTTATATTTTGTAAATGTTCTACCAGCAAAACACTCCTTGGTTTGTCTTCCCTACAACATTTTCTATGTATTTTTTCTGGTTTAAATTGTTTGTAACTGTAATTCCTAGGTATTTAGTTGAATTTATGGCCTTTAGATAAGACCGATTTATCATGTAAATGGAGTGCACTCGTGAATTACCCCACACTTTTTATTATTTAGGGTCAATTGCCAATTTTTGCACCATTCAGATATCTCTTCTAAATCATTTTGCAGTTGTGTTTTGATCTTCTGATGAGTTTACTAGACGATAAACAACAGCATCATCAGCAAACAATCTAAGACAGCTGCTCAGATTGTCTCCTAAATCGCTTATACAGTGAAGGAACAGCAGAGGGCCTGTAACACTACCTTGGGGAATGCCAGAAATCCCTTCTGTGGTTGTGTATGATTATTAAGTATGGAACCACTGCATCAGCATTCTCTGAAAGGAACCTAATTGGTACACAGTCTGGACCAGAAGGCTTGATGACTTTCCGTAAATTACTATGAACCGTGACCTCACTCAGAGGAAATCACGAATCCAGTCACATAACTGAGATGATATTCCATATGCAAGCAATTTCACTAGAAGCCACTTGTGTGGTACAGTGTCAAAAGGCTTTTGGAGATCTAGAAATATGGAATTAATCCGTTGTCAATACCAGTCAACACTTTGTTTGTGTAAAGAGCTAGTTGTGTTTCACAAGAATGATGTTTTCTAAGCCCGTGTTGACTGTGTGTCAATAGACCATTCTCTTCGAGGTAATTCATAATGTTTGAACACAATAAATGTTCCAAAATCCTGCTGCATATTGACGTTAGTGATATGGGCCTGTAATTTAGTGGAATCCTACTCCCTTTCTTGAATATTGGTGTGACATGTGCAACTTTCCAGTCTTTTGGGTACGGATCTGTCATCGAGCAAGTGGTTGTGTATGATTATTAAGTATGGAACCACTGCATCAGCATTCTCTGAAAGGAACCTAATTGATACACAGTCTGGACCAGAAGACTTGTTTTTATTAAGAGATTTAAGTTGCTTCACTACTCCTTGTTTTAGTGGTGTTTGAGTCTTTCTATCTTCTTATTCCTTATTTTATTATTTGAAATGAACCGTGGACCTTGCCATTGGTGGGGAGGCTTGCGTACCTCAGCGAGATGTGCCATAAGCGCAACCACAACAGAGGGGTATCTGTTGAGAGGCCAGACAAATGTGTGGTTCCTGAAGAGGGGTAGCACCATTTTCAGTAGTTGCAGAGGCAACAGTCTGGATGACTGATTGATCTGGCCTTGTAACATTTACCACAACAGCCTTGCTGTGCTGCTACTGCGAACGGCTGAAAGCAAGCGGAAACTACAGCCACAATTTTTCCCTAAGGCCTGCAGCTTTATCGTATGGTAAAACGATAATTGTGTTCTCTTGGGTGAAATATTCTGGAGGTAAAAAAGTCCCCTATTTGAATCTCCGGATGGGGACTACTCAGATGGACGTCATCATCAGCAGAAACAAAACTGGCGTTCTATGGATCGGAGCGTGGAATATCAGATTCCTTAATTGGGCATGTAGGTTAGAAAATTTAAGAAGGCAAATGAAGAGGTTAAAGTTAGATATAGTGAGAATTAGTGAAGTTTGGTGGCAGGAGGAACAAGACTTCTGGTCAGGTGAATACAGGATTATAAATACAAAATCAAATAGGGGTAACGCAGGAGTAGGTTCAATAATGAATAAAAAAATTAGGAGTGTGGGTGAGCTACTATGAAGAGCATAGTGAACGCATTATTTTAGCCAACATAGACATGAAGCCCACACCACCCACAGTAGTACAAGTTTATATGCCAACTAGCTCTGCAGGTGACAAATAGATTGAAGAAATGTATGATGAGATAAAAGAAATTATTCAGATAGTGATGGGAGACGAAAATTTAAGTCATGGGTGACTGAAATTCTGGAATTTGATAGTAGGAAAAGGAACAGAAGGAAAAGTAGTAGCTGAATATGGAACGGGGTTAAGGAATGAAAGAGGAAGCCACCTGGTAGAATTTTGCACTGAGCATAACTTAATCATAGCCAACACTTGGTTCAAGAATCATGAAAGAAGGTTGTATACATGGAAGAGGCCTGGAGACACTGAAGGGTTTCAGATAGATTGTATACTGGCATGACAGAGATTTAGGAGCCAGGTTTTAAATTGTAAATGGACTGTGTCTTGAAAGGAGGATATAAGATAAACATTAACAAAAGCAAAATGAGGATAATGGAATGTAGTTGAATTAAATCAGGTGATGCTGAGGGAAATAGAATAGGAAATGAGACACTCAAAGTTGTAGATGAGTTTTGCTATCTGGGCAGCAGAATAACTGATGATGGTCGAAGTAGAGAGGATATAAATTATAGACTGGCAACGGCAAGAAAAGAATTTCTAAAGAAGAGAAATTTGTTAACATCGAGTATAGATTTAAGTGTCAGAAAGTCTTTTCTGAAAGTATTTGTATAGAGTGTAACCATGTATGGAAGTGAAACATGTACGATAAATAGTTTAGACAATAAGAGAATAGAAGCTTTCGAAATGTGGTGCTACAGAAAAATCCTGAAAATTAGATGAGTAGATCATGTAATGAGGAGGTACTGAACAGAATTGGGGAGAATAGGAATTCGTGTCACAACTTGACTAGAAGAAAGGATCGGTTGGTAGGACATGTTTTGAGGCATCAAGGGATCGCCAATTTAGTATTGGAGGGCAGCGTGGAGGGTAAAAATCATAGAGGGAGACCAAGAGATGAATACACTAAGCTGATTCAGAAGGATGTAAGTTGCAGTAGGTACTTGCAGATGAAGAGGCTTGCACAGGATAGAGTAGCATGGAGAGCTGCACCAAACCAGTCCCTGGACTGAAGACCACAACAACACAGCATTATTTGCTTTGTTTCTGTGAAACATTTCAAACATTCTGCAATGACTTGGCCTTAGTGTAATGGACCCAGTCGGGCTGCAGCATCTGGACAATATGAAAGGATGCCACACTAGGTGAAAGACAGGGTGAAGGCTCTGATGCTACCAGATGAAATAAATTCATTAAAATGAACCTGCATTGTGGAGATACTCAATCTCTAATTGAGACACTATAAGGAAGTTCTAAGACTAGAGAAAGTGGAGCAATAAAAATAAATAAATATATACCGTATTTACTCGAATCTAAGCCGCACTTTTTTTCCGGTTTTTGTAATCCAAAAAACCGCCTGCGGCTTAGAATCTAGTGCAAAGCAAGCGGAAGTTCTGAAATATGTTGGTAGTATGCCGTCGAATATATGTAGCGCTACACAGGCATGCTTTGTAGGCACAAAGATAAATACTGGCGCCAAAACCTCTACGTCAGTAAATAAATTTAAAAAAAAGGTGGAAGGCGAGCTTTTTTCTCCGCCCTGAGTTTCGACCACTGCATTTTCATACATTATCCAACGAAGTAAATACAAATTCTGTATTGTTCATCTTCGAATGTAGCAGAATTTCAATGTACTACGAAAATCCGACTGGCAAGACTGTTTGGGATGTTTGTCAATATGGCCAACTCTACGTTCTGAATTTTTTCCTACCTGTGAGAAGAGATGGTTGTTAATAGGAACCTGACGAAATGTGAATCACATGCAGTATTCTCTTCACCATTAGAAAGAATACGAATATAAACATGTTGCCATGTATTCTTTCGTGTTTGCTGCTATCTCATTTAAATCCTGTCTGCCTAATAAACTACGAAACTAGAGTGAGACAACAGCAAACGCGGAAAAATATACATATCGTGTCATGTTTATATTCGTATTATTCTTATGCCTAATAGTGATACAGTCAGAAATGAAGCACGGCAATTGACTAGATTTTTAAATCTAAGATGACTAATTTCTGTGCAGAATTTGATGTACTAAAGAAGTTACCGCAAAGATTTTCAAACGGAGAAAAATTTTCGCCTAACTCTCGTTCAGAACATGTTCTATCATACGCAGTCTATTATTTGGTTCTTGTTGATCATTACAAAGAAAGCAGCAGTGTAAGTAACAACAAATAGCAGTCTCTTGCCATTGTTTCGCTAATGAGACGATTCCTCTTTTTTTAATTGTAAGCGGCAGCGCGCGCAAAAGCAAGCCGCGAGCGGCGACATGCCGTAAACATGCACTATCAGAATGTGACAAACAATGCACAACACAGTACAGTAATGCATTTTCAGCTTAGAGTGACGTAAACACCTATAACAAAGAAAACGGCACTTATCAGATCAAAGCAAAATAAGAAATCGATTCAAACCAGATGATGCACGTGAAAAAGGAAGGGTACCCGTATAAATACGGACGGTGCGCCTGACGCATAGCAATGGCTACCTGGTAAACCTTAACTGCTAAGCTTACGACTCGAACCAAACTACTGTAGCTGTATCGTCATTCATTCGACCTAAATTGTGTCTCGTATTACAATGGACCAACTTTGATTTGGAGGTGCGGCCTAAAACTTTTCTCTCCCCTTGAATTTCGAGTCTCAAATTTCACGTGCGGCTTAGATTCGGGATTTTTTTCCTTTATTTCGAGTCTCATTTTTCAGGTGCGGCTTAGATTCGAGTAAATACGGTGAATAAATAAAAATCATCTGGACTTCTTGTACCATATCATCCATTATTTAGTTGTCTGTGGAGCATAAATGTAGATGAATATGAAGACTTCAATAAAGAAAAAACCTCCCATTAATTTTTTGACACGGTCAGTATCACTAAAGACCCCCAGGAAGACCCTACTGAACAATTTATGAGGTGTGTTCAAAAAGTAAGGTGACTTTATATTTTTATCAAAAAAATATTTATTTATGCATCAATATTCTTGTTGTCCCCTTCAAAGTAATCCCCCTCAGATACCCTACACTTGTGCCAACAATTCTTCCAACCCTCGAAGCACTTCTCAAAAGCACTTTTTGGTACAGCCTTGAGTACTTCCAGGGATGCAGTTTTTATTTCCTCAATCGTTAAAAATCTTTGTGGCTAAGGCATGACTGTTATTTTGTTTTTGGCCAAAAAGTCTCTCACAAGCAATGATGAATGAGCAGGTGCATTGTCGTGACGCAAAAGCCACGAATTATTCTTCCACAATCCTGGACTTTTTTGTGTATTGCTTCCCGCAAGTGGTGCATAAGGTCAATGCAATACTCCTTATTGATCTTACGACCCTGAGGCAAAAAATCGTGATGCACTACGCCATGGTAACTGAAAAAAAGTGAGCAAAACTTCGATCAAATGTAAAACTTGGCGTGTTCTTTTTGATCTTGGCTCTCCTGGATGTTTCCATTGCGATGACTGGGCTTTAGTTTCGGCATCATAACCACAAACCCATGTTTTGTCACCAGTTATGACCCTTTTGAGCAAATCAGGATCATAACTGATGTCATTCAAGAGCTCCTGAGCAATGCTCATGTGACGGTTCTTCTGATCAAAATTGAGAAGTTTTGGAACAAATTTTGCTGACACACGTCTCATGCCCAAAACATCCGAAAAAATTGCATGACATGAGCCAACTGATATGCCAACATCCTCAGTAATTTCTCTTATGGTAATTCAACGATTTTTCAAAGCAATTTTCTTTACAGCTTCGATGTTATCATCTGTTGTTGACGTACTGGGGCGTCCAGAGCGAGGTTTGTCATTGGCATCTTCTTGGACATCTTAGAAGCGCTTACATCACTTGTAAACATTTTTTTTACTTAGAGCAGACTCACCGTTTGCCACTGTCAACATTTCAAGTGTTTTAGAGCACTTGATTCCATTTTTCACACAAAATTTGATAGAAATTCTTTGCTCCATTTTTTATAATAATTGAAAATCACCACGCACACCAAACACATATAATCTTCCTATCTGTCTAAAACAAATGAAGTATGCTGTACACTTGAAACTGCGAACACACTGATAGTTGAATGTATGATACTTACATAATTTGAAAAGCTACCTTACATTTTGAACAGCCCTTGTATATTCCAACTTTTTTCACATGTTTTGTTTTACTTCTGTATAATATTTAAGGGTAATAACAGAGAATAACATTTTATTTCACTAATTTAATGCTATGCATCTTGATATTTGATGCTATGGATTTGATATTTGAACCATTTTCTGAGCAACATTATCAACATTAGTCCAGACACTAAAATTACTGTTGCGACTCACTCTTACATTCATTCCCTCAGCAAGCAAAAATCACTGTTTACAAATAAAAAATCTCTCCACCATAAAACTGAAATAAAAATTTTGTACTACTAACTACTCATGTGTACCATCCCTGGAATTGCTGATACACAGAGCTGACAGTTGCCCACCACTGTGATACTGATTTATTAGATTAAATTAGATTTACTTTCATTCCAATTGATCCGTAGTGAGGAGGTCCTCCTGGATGTGGAACATGTCAGAAAAACAACAATACATGACAAATATTTACAACTAAAACAAATAAACTAATGTACCATTCCACAGGTCCCAAGTGGAATGATCGTCATTTTTAATGAACACTAAGAGTCATTTTACAAATACTAATGCACTGAATTTAAAATAAAAAACGTTTTTTATTTATTTATAAGGTAATAAACATGTAATACAACTACTGTAATACTTATTTACAATGAACACATTACTGCACTGAAATGGTGCAGAAGTTAGATTATACTTACACACACACACACACACACACACACACACACACACACACACAAATTTTCAGTGAACACATTACTGCACTGAAATTGTGCAGAAGTTATGTTGTACTTATATACAAATCAGTTGGTTTTACTAAGAAATTCATCAATGGAGTAGAAGGAGTTGGCCACCAATAAATCCTTTAGGCTTCTCTTAAACTGAATTTCATTGGTTGTTAAGCTTTTTATGGCTGCTGGCAAGTTATTGAAAATGTGTGTTCCTGAATAATGCACACCTTTTTGTACAAGACTAAGTGACTTTAAATTCTTGTGAAGATTATTCTTATTTCTAGTATTGATTCCATGAATTGAGCTGTTGGTTTGAAAAAGTGATATATTTTTAATGACAAATTTCATTAAGGAATAAATATACTGGGAAGCTGTAGTTAGTATCTCTAGTTCCCTAAACAGGCTTCTGCAGGATGTTCTTGAGTTCACACCACATATAATTCTTACTGCACGTTTTTGTGCCCGGAAAACTTTAGCTTGGCTTGATGAATTACCCCAAAAAATAATCCCATATGACATTATGGAATGAAAGTAAGCATAGTATGCCAGCTTTTTCATTTTTATATCCCCTACGTCTGACAAAATTCGCATTGCAAACAGAGATTTGTTAAGACGCTTCAGCAGTTCTGTGGTGTGCTCCTCCCAATTGAATTTATTATCAAGCTGTAATCCCAAGAATTTAACACTGTCCACTTCTTCTATCTTCTTGTCATCATATGTTAGACATATACTCTTGGGACACCCCTTACAAGTTCTGAACTGCATGTAGTGTGTTTTTTCAAAGTTTAGTGACAAAGAATTGGCTAGGAACCAGTGATTAATGTCCACAAATATTTTATTGGCTGATCTTTCTAAGACTACTCTTGATTTGCTATTTATTGCAATGTTTGTATCATCGGCAAACAAAACAAACTTGGCATCTGGTAATGTTACTGATGAAAGGTCATTGATATACACAAGAAAAAGTAAGGGCCCCAAAATGGAACCTTGTGGGACCCCACATGTAACTAGTTCCCAGTTGGATGATGCCTGATAGACATGTATCAAGCTCTTTCCTAATAACACCCTTTGTTTCCTGCCAGAGATATAAGATTTGAACCATTTTGCAGCATTTCCTGTTACACTATAATATTCTAGTTTACTTAAAAGGATATTGTGATTTACACAGTCAAATGCCTTTGATAGATCACAAAATATACCAGTTGCCTGCAATTTTTTGTCTAATGAATTAAGCACATTCTCACTGTAAGTGAAGATAGCCTTCTCAATATCAGAACCTTTTAGAAATCCAAACTGTGACTTTGACAGTATGTTATTTGAGATAAGATGGTTATAAAGACGACAGTACATTACTTTTTCGAAAATTTTTGAGAATGCTGGTAACAGTGAAATTGGACGGAAATTTGATGCTATTTCTTTATCTCCCTTCTTAAACAGTGGCTTAACTTCAGCATATTTCAGCCATTCAGGAAATATTCCACTGATAAACGACTGGTTACACAGATAGCTTAATATGTTACTTAGCTCAGAATCACATTCTTTAATTAACTTTGTTGATATTTCATCATACCCACTAGATGTTTTTGATTTTAAAGATTTTATGATGGACATTATTTCTGTTGGGGTAGTGAGGGTCAAATTCATATTATGGAAATTACTTGAAATGTCTGGTCTAAGGTAATCCATAGCAGCATCTACCGAACCTGACAACCCCATCTTTTCAGTAACAGTTATAAAATGTTTGTTAAAAAGTTCTGCAACACTATACACATCTGTCACCAATGTATCATTTACTCTTAATGCTATTTGTTCCTCTTCATGTCTGGTCCTACCGGTCTCCTCCTTCACTATATCCCATATTGTCTTTATTTTGTTATGTGATATGACTATCTTTTCCTTGTAATATATTTGCTTTGACATCCATATTACAGTCTTTAATATTTTGCAGTATTTCTTATAATGTGCTATAGCATCAACATTGGAAATGTTTCGGATTGACAGATACAGTTTTCTTTTTGTTTTACAAGATACCCTTATTCCTCGAGTAAGCCATGGCTTCTTTGTAGATTTTCCTCTAACCTTGGTAAGTTTTGGGGGAAAGCAGTGTTCAAATAAGGTAAGCACTTTATTAGCAAAAATGTTATATTTTTCATTCATGCCATGAGCACTGTAAACATCAGTCCAGTGAATGTCTCTGAGGAGTGTCCTAAAATAATCAATTTTTGGCTTACTGATTACCCTCTTGAGCTCAGATTTAACAGATTTTATATCCTGTTCAGTATTAACATTTAACAGAAGGAACTGCATGTCATGGTCTGAGAGGCCATTGGCTATTGGTTTTGTAATATAATTTTGTTCATTGGACTTTTCTATAAAGATATTATCAATGGCTGTTTGTGAGCAAGTGGCTATCCTAGTGGGGAACTTTACTGTGGGAATTAAGTTGAATGATAGTGTTACTAACTCAAATAAGTTCTTATTCGGAGAGTCTTTAAGGAAATCTACATTGAAATCACCAGCAACCACTATTTCTTTGTTTTTGGTTATTAAATGGGCCAGTACAGCTTCAAGGTGGTTTACAAACAGATTAAAGTTACCTGCAGGTGCTCGATATACACTTAATATTATGAAAGATTTTTTGTGAAAATCTAATTCTGTTGCACATGCTTCCATATGCTGTTCTAGGCAAAATTTATGAATGTCTATGTTCTTAAATTTATGACAGTTCCTGATGAATGTGGCAACTCCTCCTTTCTCCATTTCTGATCTACAAAAGTGAGATGCTAACCTAAACCCTGTAACACTTAAAAGTTCTATACCAGTGGTCACATGATGTTCAGAGAGGCAGATTATGTCAGCTGGGTTTGAAGACTCTAATTCATCTATGCATATAGTTAATTCATTAATTTTATTTCTCAGTCCTCGAATATTTTGATGCAATAAAGATAGCTGACATTTCACATTGTCTGAGTTAAAATTGGGTGGAGTTAAAATATCTGCTGACAGTTGAAAATTCTTAACCAATGGCTGTTTATGCTGATGTAATAAGCTGGAATTATGTTTTTTGATTTCTTTTTCAAACTGAAGGTTTGTCTCAGTTCTAACCTCTCTTAAAATTTGCTTTCTTTCTGTCCTCGCTACCCTAAAAAAGGGTCTTTTCTGAATCCTATAACCACTGGTATTTTACCACTCATGACAGTGCCTCCCCCCTTTAACTTTCCTGCTATTTCCCCAGCCAATTTACCCTTCCCCTTCCTGTTGAGGTGAAGGCCATGCCTAGTATAATCCCACCTACTGAGAGAATCAACATGAACCACACCAATGTGTGACCCCGCACCCGACATGAGCAGCCGTTCCAGCTCCAAATTAACTCTCTTGACAGAAGAGTTCAAATGAGGTCGGTCATGGCGCCCAAGAACAGATACAAACTCAACACTAGTATGCTTCGATGCTGATGCAATCTTCGCCAGGTCACACTCTATACTGTACCCAGGATTTCTGTCAATACTGTTACCTGCCCCACCCACTATAACCACGGTGTCTTCCTTAGTGAAATCTTTGCAAAGTGATCCTAAATCCTCTGTCACCTGCTCCAGACCAGCACTAGGTTTAAAAAAATTGGTGACCTGGTATTCTGATCCTAGTTCATCCTGCAAGAGTTGGCCAACACCTCTTCCATGGGAACTACCTAACAACAACACTTTCTTTCTCTTTTCTGATTTCCCTACATTCTTACTTTTCAATCTGCTGCTGAAAGTTTGTTGTGCCCTGTCTACACCTGCAACTGCTTATGCTTATGCTTATGTAGACTTTCTTGAAATTGATTACAAATCAGTGCAGCTGCTGTTAAAAAGCAAAATGCATTTGCAACACAGTCCATACGACTACACTTCATAGCAAGATGTAATGACACAATGGACTGCAAATTCTAATTTAAATTTGGAAACTTAACATTGTGACATTTGGTGAGAGAGAATGAGCATACTTGTAATGATTTAATCATTATGAAAACTGTACAGAAACATGGCAAACAAACACAATGTAAAAATATAATTGATGCCATGTCATAGGAACTGTGATCATTTAAAACTCATTTAAGGGGTACGGAATCGGATTTTGGGTTAAAAAATCGAATTTTTTTTATTGGCGTATTATATTCTGCCATGTTTCCTCTTTAAAATGACGTATCATACATAGCTCTACTACAATTATAACTATTTTATTTTTATATATTTGTGAGATCGGGTATTGCGCTTTAGTTATACACGTCTCTCGTGGCTGACCATGAACTTTTTGGCAGTACCTTTAAAGTGACATGAATTCAAATATCCCGGTTTCCAGCGACTATTTATACACTAGTTGCCCGAAAATGTTTCTCTCTGGTTTCCTCAAGTTACTCTTTGACTTTGTGGCGGGACTGTTTTGTAAACAGTGTGATATAAGAAAGTAGTTGTTGTTGAGTTATTTCGTATTTAGTGCTTCATTTTTCGCAGTGAAAATGCCTAGAGCTAAAGCAAAAGTATTTAAAAAGCGTGTGAACTGGCAAAAGAAAAGAAATAATGATTCATTAGCAAAGCAAAGCAGTTCATCATCATCACTGTTGGAAAATGTGAATACACTTATTACTGATTTGCCGAACGAACTTACACCAAATGAAAACAGTGCTTCTCATAAAAAACTAAGAGATTTGGAAGAGAAATATAATTTACTTGATAGAGGGAATGAAGTTTTTGAACTCATTGATACGAATATATTGTGTGAAGCTCTTGAAAACAGTTTGTGCTGCAAAAAATGTCATGGAAACGTTTCTCTGAAAGTAGAATCCCATGTTGGCCTGGCTGCCCAGTTTAATTTAATATGCAGTGTTTGTAAATACAGCTGTAAGTTTCCAAGTTCGGTTTCAGTAACTGTAAATAATGGATACAAGAAAACTGAACTTTATAGTGTAAATATTAGGTTAGTTTATGGATTGCGAGCAATTGGTAAGGGCAAAGCAGCTGGTGATATGCTATGTGGTGTTCTAAATCTTCCAAGTGCACCTTCAAAGTTTGAAGCTTACAATTATGTACTAGGATCTGCAGTTGAAGATGTAGCACAGAAGTCAATGCAGGTTGCTGTGGAAGAAGCAGTGGAAGAAAATGACGGCAGTCGTGACCTCACAGTGGCGTTTGATGGCACGTGGCAGAAAAGGGGCCACACCTCCAACAATGGTGTTGTAACAGCAACTAGTGTTGATACTGGCAAGGTTATTGATGTTGCAATAATGTCTAAATACTGTAGGTGCACAGGCAGGCTGAAAAATGAACACAGTGATGACTGTATTGCTAATTATTATGGTAGTAGTGGTGGCATGGAGGTTGCTGGGGTGAAGAAAATTTTTCATCGCTCTTCACAGTGGTATAATGTTCGCTATGTCAAATATCTGGGAGATGGTGACTCTAAAGCATTCAAAGAAGTTTTGGAAAGCAAACCATATGGGAACAGTGTAAATATAAGCAAACTTGAATGTATAGGACATGTGCAGAAGAGAATGGGTGCCAGGCTGAGAAGGTTAAAATCAGTTATGAAAGGGAAAAAACTAGATGATGGGAAAACCTTGGATGGCAGAGGAAGATTGACTGATTCCATAATAGACCACATTCAGAACTGCTATGGCCTTGCAATCAGGCAAAATACAGGCAATCTTGAAGAAATGAGGAGAGCTATATGGGCTTTATATTTCCACACCGCATCCACGGATGAGCATCCACAACATGGTTTGTGCCCCAAAGGTGAAAACAGCTGGTGTAAATACAATAGGGGACTAACAACAGGAGAGAAATACATTCACCACCACAGTCTACCATCAGCCATCATGGCAGAAATAAAGCCCATTTTCAGAGATCTGGCTGACAGAAGTCTTCTGATGAAATGTCTTCACGGAAAAACGCAGAACCCCAACGAGTGCTTGAATAGTGTGATATGGCATCGTCTCCCAAAAACAGTGTTTGTCAGAATTAATACACTACATTTTGGTGTGTATGATGCTGTGGCAACCTTCAATCTTGGAAATATAACTAAATGCCAGGTCCTTCAAAAGTTGGGTATGTGTGTTGGTTCCCGTACGGTACGTGCTATGTTCTTTTTAGATCAGCACAGACTAAGGCATGCTGATAATATAATCAAGACATTAGTGAAAAAAGCAAGACAGGTGCAGAGGGGTGCCAAAAGAAGACTTGAAGATGATTATGAAGACTGTGAAGGGGGTATTAGGTACGGATCAGGAATGTTTTAATCTTCTTTCTCCGTTTCCCGTAAGTTTACTTTTTACTTCATCTAGGAACATTATCTCAGGTACTGGTCAACCTAGAAGTCTGAAATTTTTATGACGTAGTGACATAGGTCCCTATTACATACTGAAACAACGATTTTTTAATTACTTGATTTACAAAAGACTTAGGGGTGATAGTCTAGTAAAAAGCGATGGAAAAAATTTACTTAAAAATAAATGTACAATATCTCTGTAAGAAAATACTTTGACAATAAACTGTTGTTTCAGTATTGTTGTAACATATGAATGCACATACAGTAAAATTTTTACCTCTCTGTCTCCAGTAGTTTGTGAGAAAATGTTCTCTATAGTAGGCATATATTAACATTGCGGGGATAGGTGATTCCGTATCCCCTTAAATGAACATATGCATACACAAAGTAAAACTGCACTAGATACACATGAATATCAATACATATCCCTGAAATTACTGGTACTGGCATAAAATGGAGATGTTGCACAGAGCAAACAAGGAATGATATCTTGATGTACTTGAAATTAATACTGCCAAATGAAAAGAATCAGACAGAAATCTTAATGAACAGAATGTATTTTCCCCTAATGCTTATTTTAATATTTAAATGATTAATGGAAAATCTCATATAAAGATGTGAAACAAATACTAACAAAGAGATAGAGGGGCTGCCCAGTACTTACCTCAGCTCAGTACAGCCGATAGATACACAAAAAACAGAACCGAAAATGTTCCTGATGAAGGAACATTTGTTCCGAAAGCTAGGAACGTAAATTTTCGGTTCTGTTTTTTGTGTATCTATCGGCTGTACTGAGCTGAGGTAAGTACTGGCCAGCCCCTCTATCTCTTTGTTAGTATTTTAATATTTATGATGACAAGTTCCATCACTTGTACAATGCCTGATATTTTTCTTCATTCTGAAAAGGACTTTTTATGAAAAGAGTAGATTGCTATTCACAATGTAGAGGATGCATTATGTCGCAGACAGGCACAATGAAAAAGAGTACTAAATATTGAAGCTTTATCGGCCAAAAGGTATCCTTCAGAAATTAAAGGATACACACATTCACATAAGCACAACTCACACACATGGCCACTGTATCCGGCTGCTGTGACCTGACAGTGTACTGGTTCTGCACCCGACATGAGCATCAAGGTGGGTAGCAGGGGTATGGTGGCGGTGTGGGGTAAGGAGGGGGCGGAATAGCAGGGCAGAATGGGGGAACTTGTGCTGCCTGTGAGAGTGTGCATGGACGTAGTGGGGAAAAATTATGGCTGCTAAGTGCAGAGACTAAAGGCTGTGGAGGGCGGCGGGATAGGGAGCAGAGAGGGGAGAGGAGAGAAGAGGAAAAGATTAGAGGGTGTGTTGACAATTGGGACTAACAAAGAGGCCTGTGGGGTATGTTGTAGGGTGAGTTCCCACCTTTGCAATTCAAAAAAACCTGGTGTTGGTAGGAAGGGTCCAGATGATACATACTGTGAAGCAATCACTTAAGTGAAGCACATCTTGACTAGAAGCATGTTCAGAAACTGGATGGTCCAGCTGTCTCTTGGCCACAATTTGGCAGTGGCCATTCATGCAGACAAGCGGCTTATTGCCCATGTAGAAAGTAGCACAATATTTACAGCTTAGTTTGTAGATGACATGGCTGCTTTCACATGAAGCTCTGCCTTTGATGGGATACAAGGGGTCTGTGACAGGACTGGAACAACTGGAGGTAGGAGGATGTGTGGGACAGACCTTCCATCTGTGTCTATTGCAGAGATATGGACCCTGAGGCAAAGGGTTTGGAAGAGTAGTGGTGTAGGGACAGACATGGAGGACTGCAACAAATCTAGATGCAAGGCCTGTCCCATGCATCCTCCCACCACCACCTGCTCCATTCCTGTTGCAGGCATCTCATACCCAATCAAATGCTGGGCTTCATGTGAAAGCAGCCATGTGATCTTCAAAGTAATCTGAAACCACTGTGCTGCTTCCTATGTGAGCATGACAACAAAAGAGCTGTCTGTAAGTTCAATTAAAAAAACTAAACTCCTCCCGATCAGGCCATGAAGGCCCAATGGTACCGACCGGCTGCTGTGGCATCCTCAGCCCATAGGTGTCACTGGATGCGGATATGGAGGGGCATGTGGTCAGCTCTCCCAGCCGTATGTCAGTTTCCGAGACTGGAGGCGGTACTCCTCAATCAAGTAGCTCCTCAGTTTGCCTCACAAGGGCTGAGTGCATCCCGCTTGCCAACAGCACTCGGCAAACCGGATGGTCACCCATCCAAGTGCTAGCCCAGCACGACAGTGCTTAACTTCGGTGACCCGACAGGAACCAGTGTTACCACAGCGGCAAGGCCAGTGCCAAATTGTGGCCAAGAGACAGATGGATCATCCAATTGCTGGACATGCTGCCAAACATGATGCACTTCAGTTCAGTGACTGCTTCACAGTCTCTGCCAGGACCCCTTGTAGCAACACCAGCATTTTTCTATTGCACAGGTGGAGACTCTCCCTACAACATATCCTTCGTTCCTGCAACTCCTGGCCTCAACCTTTGTTTGTCTGTCCTCCATCTACCTATCCCATTCCCTGACCTCACTCCAGCACTGTACATGCCTTCGTTCTGCCAATGCACCCACCAGTCTTTTTCCCCGTCTCTACATCTCTCCTCTTCCTTTTCTGTTCCACATTTTCGTTGCCAGCTCCAAACCTCTCCCCTCTTTCTCCCTCTCTCAACAGCATCCTGACTCTGCACCTAATAGGCCTTCCTCTCTCCACCAAGCCATGCATGCTCTCACAGGCAGGACACCTTCCCCCATTCCCCACCCCATGCAACTTGCTACCACCACCATCCACCCCAGATACGTGCTGCTCACATCAGACGCAGGTCCAGTTCAGTCAGGCCACAGCGGCCAGAGACAGTGCCTAAGTGTGTGCGAGTTGTTTGTGCTTGTGTGAATGTAAACGTGCTTGCTATTTCTGATGATCTTTTGGCCAAAATCTTAAATGTTTAGTAGTTTTTACATTGTGCCTGTGTGCAACACACCACTTCATCCGTGTAGTGAGTAGAAATCTATCCTTTTCCTAATATTGTAGTTATTCGGTTCCGGACTTTCAATTTTTTGATCATGGATGAGTTTTATCATTTTGGTTGGTCGTGATGGAAGGTGATCAGTGTAAACTGCAAGTTATGACACACACAACACACTATTGCATCGCTCATCACTCAACTTTCTATGGTAGGTGGCACAGTCTAGTGGCCACTTTAATTTCTCACACTATCGTCACTCTACATCTTCATTGTTTGTTAAAGGTTGTAGTTATTTTTGTAACTGTATTCCTTTTTTCTCCTTTTCTTAACTTAAAGAGCCCTTAGTGTATTTGTATTTATTAACATGAAGGCAAATTATTAAAGTTGTATGAAAACAGATGGGGGTTCAAGCTAATTTTGCGATGACTCTTAAAGTATAGAAACAAGAATGAAAATGTACAATGCATAATATACTGTGGGTCTGTATTTTATTGTGATGTGGGTCATATGTACTGAAATGTATTACATAACATGTATTTTAATAATTAATTTGCATTAATTATTTTTGTTTTATTTTAAAATTCACACACTTGTATTTTACATTGGTTTTATTCCACTGTTGACAAACTGCACTTAGTGGCACCAGGTACGTGTGGGTTCATAATACATTGTTGTTATTTGTGCAACCTTTGATGGCGGTGTTTGTAATTTCTCTTATTGTTGTTGCCTTTTTTCCTGTTCCAACTCAGACTTGAAGATGATTTGCAGCACAGAAGGAAACTGGTAGTTGGGAATAAAAAGTTGTGAGTCAGATGGTGTTTGTTTAATATAATGTAAAAGCACGGTACCTGAATTCAACATTAGTGAAAGGATTGTGTAACAAGATCACAAAACAACACAAAGTGTGCTAGATTATAACTAATCTCAATTCAAATGAGTACTTGGCAGACTTAAGGTGTATTCTGACTGTCCACCTGTTTTGCTGCATCTTCCTTATCGACACATGATTTTTAGACATGCCTCGTTAAGGGGGATGTAATGGATTTTTGTCCAAAAAATCGATTTTTCAAAAGTATTATTTTCCTGATCTACACAGTTTAATCTATGTTATGATAGCAGCTTTAGAAATCCCTTTAAATTTTTAAACTGATTAACTCTGCACTGGTGGCCACTCCCACCTTTACCGACATTTGGGAAACTGCTTGCTTCAGCGGAATTTTTGTCAGTGAGAAGCATGGAGGTAGAATAAGGGGAGATGGCGCTACAGACTTGCGCTGCACATTGTTTTGAAGCCAGTAGGCGGGGCCTGCCGCCATCTTGGATCCCCCAAAACATTAGCAGACGAGTGTTTACAAATGCTTCTTGTTCGTTATTTATGTCGTGTGCACGTGATATTTGTTTTATATAGTAAATGTTACTTGGTTTTAGTGAACAACACAGCATAAGGAACGCAACTTCAAACGTTTTTCTGGTCTTAAATGCGTATTCAATACAGTAATACGTAAAAATATTACACTTCTTGCCTCAGTACTGTAATTCCTTTTTGTTTATACACTTAGAATAACCGAGAAGCGACGTATGTGCTATGAAAAGCGTGCTTTTGTAATTCATTTCTATTCACTTTCATTGTGTTTGTGTCGATAATTGATAAAGCCAGAGCTCCAAAAACAATGATTGATAGTTTAGAGGCACCGATTTGTATTCGTTGCATTTTCAAGTCAAATGCAAATTTTAAATGTTCACGTTTGCAAGAAACTTACCTTATTTCCTTTGGTGTCCCATAGATGTATGCAGGGATGATATAAACAAGCCAGCTGTCATGTCAACAAAGTGAAAAATACGTTAAATTACGAAGGAACAGAACTGAATTTAAGATTGTCAGGCCCATTGCAATTTCCACATCTGCTTTCTTTTTAAATTGTACCTACCAAATGACATTCAGTGTGGCAAAGAACAGAAATTTACTTTGTAATACAACAACACAGTGGTTAATGTAATGATCTAAGCCTGGACTTCGATAGGGGACTTTGCTTTAACAAATATGTAACCATTTAAGTACTTATAATTTAACCACTGTAACAGGTGTTCCACACATTTTACTGAAGATTTAATTAACTACATGTAGTTACATTAGTTTTATATTAAATTATTGCATTTTAAAACATTAGTCCCCATTGCCAGGATATTTCTTGCCAGGACTTTTCAGTTACTTCAGAATAACCACACAGTGAAAACCAAGTATAATGCTCACTTCCAGGCAGCTCTTCGCCTTGGATTGATAGGAAATCTAAAGTTAAATCACCGAAATAAAACCATACTGTAAAACTTTACAGTGCATCAGAATTTCAAGTATATATAAGAAAATAGCGCTTAAATAAGTCCACTTACGAATGAAATGTGATTTGTTTAAACTTTAGACTGCAATCAGAACGATTAGTACACCCGTGAGCGACGCAAGCCGGCATTTTTTTATCAAAACACTTCACGACTACACGGAATCAAACCACCAGAAGCGAATGTTTTGGGGTAGCTAACATGGCGGACCTTCTCTTGGGTCGGCTTCAAGTTTGTGACGTCATGACAACTCGTCTTATTTTTACCTCCATGGTGAGAAGGCTATTTTCTTTTGATATCTTTGGCTAACATCTATATCTCTGGCTGACATCTGTATCTTTGCACTGCCTGAAAACTTTATTGCTTGTGGTTTATTTATGTTTTGACAATACTAACAACATAAGTAGGTGTAAGGTTGAATTCCCAAACCTTTACATGGAAGTCAAGATTTATGCATAATGGGTGGTGGAAAAACTATGTTTAGGAAATGGAGGTTTCATGGAAATCTGTTTACCAACAAAAAAGAGGAAGCAGCTCAAAACAAAGAACATAAGCTCTCAGCTTCAACAGGTGTATGAATGATGTTGATATGGATTCCACTGGATTCAGACTTATTGATCTAGAGCTTCTCTGCCAGGCTATAAAGTTTTCATGTTCATGTGTTAGCTGTAAAAATACAGAATGCATTATTGTTGTTGAAGAAAGAAGAGTGGGAATAGATTATTTTAAATTAATTTGTAATTCATGTGGTTATGAATTTTCATTTTCCTCCTAAAAAAAAAACTGACACTGTTACCTATGAAAGCAATTTTAGGTTAGCATATGCTCCGAGATGCCTTGGACAGGGCAGGGAAGGAGATAATTTATTGTGTGGTTTTCTGAACGTGCCTCCACCTTGTGCGAGGTTTGAAAAAATAAATAAAGAAATCTCTGATGCTGTATGTGATACTGCCAAAGTTTCTGTGAAGAAAGCAGTGGAGGCATTGGTCGGAGAAAAAAAAAGATCCTGGGGTAGATATTCGTGACAGTGAACCTCCTACAAATGTTCCTGACCTGTGTGTGTCTGTAGAAGGGACCTGAATGAAAAGGGGTCACACAGCTCTGCATGGAGCTGCATCTGTTATTGGTATTGACTCAGGTAAAGTTATTGGTATTGGCTCAGGTAAAGTTCTAGATGTAAAAATTATGTCTAAATACTGGCACCAACGTGCAACAAGGAAAATGTCCAACAATGAAGACAGTGAGAAACTGTGGCAAGAAAAGCATGCAGTAGCATGCCCTAAAAATTATAGTGGCTCAAGTGGGGGCATGGAGGCTGCCCAATAGAGGCTTTGTGGTAGGCTTCGTCGCTTGCTGAAAGAGATGAAAGATGAAGTACTTGATGATGACAGGTTTACCCTGAAAGCAATTGATTCTCTTCAGTTATTTTATGGGAGAACTATCAGGAAAACCATACGTAATTTAGAGGTAATGAGGTGTGCTGTTTGGGCAATTTTTTCTCCACTAACTATCCACTGACCAAACACCAATGCACAATCTGTGTCCAAAAGACGATTGGTGTAAGTGCAACAATAGAAATGAGACATATTCACATAAACACTCATTACCAGAACCTGTTATAAATGCAGTTATGCCCAAATTCAGGCTCCTTGCAAACCCTGACTTACTGACAAAGTGTCTTCATGGAAAGACACAAAATGCAAATGATAGCCTCAATAATTTAGTTTAGATTACATGCTCAAAAAGGACATTCTGTGGACTTGAAGTACTCAAAATAGGTGTCTAGGCTGCAGTTTTATGTTGCAGTAATGAAAATGACAGAATTGAAGTACTGAAGAGAGTTGGTATAGATCCTGGTGTGATTACAACAAAAGTATTTTACACCGTCGACGAGAGCAGGGTCAAGAAAGCTAACAAATCAGTGTCTTACCTGCAAATACAGGCCAGGCATATTCGAAGAGGAGAGAAGAGAAACCTGGGGGATGAGGAATATCAGTATGGAGAATTTTAAAATTGAGGTAAGCTTATTACATGTAGAAGCATGAAAGAAAATCTTTGAACCTCATTTTCTCTGTTTTACATTTTTTACATTATCAGAAGCCTTTTCTCAAAAAGTATATGCGCTAATGCTATGAAATTTCCAGGAACTGTTTACAACATGTTGCTGTCTCCCTGGAACTAAAAAATGCGAGATCCTGCAATTATATTCTGATTTTTAGACGACTGACGTAGAAAAAAAAGCTAATTTTGGATGTGCAAAATTGAAAATTCTGTACAATTTGTACCATAAATTAATAACTGTAGTTCAGTGGCCTTATAACCTTCTCAGGACACTACAATAAAATTTTCAGATTAATTGCATGACTAGAATTTGAGTTATGGCTTTTTATAAAAAAGACAACAAAAAGAATTAAAAATTCAGATTTCTGGCAAAATATTAATCCTGTGTGTTTCATTATATTTTTCTGTCAAAACACAGCTCTTTTGCATTACACATGCAAAATTTTAGACTTATACGGCTGTAATGATTTTTTAAATAAATGTTTACATTTTCCGTTACATCCCCCCTTAATAATGTAACTCAAATGATTTCTACTGGCAATACTGCAGTACAATTCTGTAATAGTTCATGACATTCCATGGAGAGACAGAGCATATAAATAAAACTCTTGCTCCATTTTGTAGTAAATTAAATGTGGTTTTATAAAATATAATTATATCAAACGTACACCTCAAAAGTTTGAAAATACATGTTTTTATGTCAATGATTTATTATTTCCTGTGCTTCAAAAATGCTGCCAATCATGCACAGATAATCCTAAACAGTGTAGTTATTTTTATTTCAAAACTGTTAATGGTTAATTTTCCCATAGAAAAATAAGAACAATGTACCAGCGTAGGACCCGTAATGTGCTATATGGATGAAATGCTTCTGGGTACCTGTCTACAGCTTCATGGTAGACTCAGTCCTTACAATATTAGCACTAGTATTTAATTGAATCATATGACCAAAATTTTGACGTTCGGTGATCTTGTGCATAAACTACAAGCACTCAGAATATTTATAAGATTTCAATTAATTTCAACAGCAACCAAAATTCATCAGAAGAAAGATAAGACTTTGTAAGATATGCTTTATTACGTATAAATCATCATATGAAATGTATTTCCATTAAAAACACTCTGTAGAAAATGTAATCTTTCACCATGCACAAAAACAATATTTGTGATTCATTAATGTATAAATCTAAAACAATCAAACAAAAATATTAATTACCACTCAACCACATCAACTGATTATAACACACAATATTATTTTGCAAACACACTGAGATCAATTATTTTTTGATACAAAAAAAGCACCCTCTTTAAATTTAGATAAGTATGTAGCCTGAAAATACTTTTTGAAACTATTTACAATTAAGTCTTGTAGCATCTTAGAATTTCTTTATATTGTTGTCCATTCAGCAACATGCCAAACCAATAACATCACAAACTTATATGATTCATACAATGAGTTGATAAGTTATCCACCAGGTACTGTTTTCTCCATAATGAGCATGAATAATAAATTATACGGCATACAATCACCCATGAAAATTATAAAATAATCAAATGATTATACACTTAATCAACATGCACCAAATATTAAAAGATGTACTAACAACACTTTTAAACAATGGTTATGTCGAATTTATTGCAATTTCACTAGTTACAAGGGAGTTAGAGAGCCAGATCTATCTCTTCACAAAATTTCATAAAAATATGAATATGATGATGATTCAGTGATATATAAAACATCTTAAAGTTACATAACAATGCATAAATATAATCAATTTCATCTTTGGGGCTGCTGATCAAGAGTATCACATTTCAAACAGTACACTAAATGTCTTGTAATTAAATATTTTTGTGTACTTCTTACAGCAAGTTAAGTACCAAAGACAGTTCTTCATCCAGCAACTATCAGTGACATGTCTGGAACATATTTTATGACTAATGTCAATCGTCAGCAGTTGTGCTTTAGGACTGCACATTTTTGTTTGTGTTTATCTGCGGCCTTCTCTTATGTCAATCTATTTATTAGACAATTTTGTCTTAAATTTTGTCTATTTTCATGAATTATTATAACTTTCTATGTACCTTGTAAATTAAGTAAAGCAGAGTCAAATAAAAGACTATTTGTATAACACATGATCTATTTGTATAACACATGATCTTCTAACTTCTTTTCTGACTGCCAGATACATAATTATGACATTATGGTGCCACATATTTATTAGATGATTATGCTGAAAATAAGTTCAGCAACTTAAAAGATTTTTGTTTAGACTTATAAAATATTAGTCATCAGTTCTATGATGATGAACTTTATGGCAGTCCTTTGAAAGCCAAGAACAATAGTTGCGAGTAAGTGTGATCCACAAAACACATGTGCAAGATGATTACTGCAGTCTTTCATTATGTATCGGTAATGATATACAGCTTTCTGAAATACATGTATCACAAAGCGTACAAACAGCCACATAAAATGAAATATAATGCTATTCCTCCTTGAGGAAAGTTAATAAATATGTTCTGAAAATTTTTGGCACAGTTTACACTCCTTCAAGAACTTTTCTTGCATTATTTACTTTTTTCTTTTTTTTTTTTTTAAAAAAAAAGGGGAGTAAGAAAAGAAACAAAACATCGACCCTAAGAAACACCAGAGATTAAAAAAAGATAGCAACTATTCTTATAGAATTTCTATCATCATATAATACACAACACAACAAATACGTTCAAAGAATTGTAAAGCTAATCAAAGGAGAAACATTGAGAAAGATACATCAATTCACAAATGCTTCCTCTAATATTTTATGGCCATTTTGAAAGTGTGGCCACGACACAGCATGTTTTCAATGAAGTTTTAAAATACATGTTCCTTCAGAATACTGAATGCATAAAATACATTAAAATATGTTCCAAAAAAATATGAAATCAATTTGAAAACTAGTGTTAATAGCACTGCTGAATAACAAAACAAAAAATCTTTGTTCTTGAAAACAAACTGTAACAATAAGACAAATTTAAGTTTCAAATTTAATCAAATCACCTTCTTCCAGTTTGTTTAAAGCATGGGTTTTGTATGTTTTATGAAGTAGATTAAGATGTGCCATGAAAAGGAGAGTTCCCTTGCATTACATTGTCTTCCAATTTCAGTTGTCTGATGAGATAAAACAGTTTTTATTGACACTTCACTGGTAAAGCAAAAGCAAAATTGTGAAAAATATGATGCCATTTGCAACAGCAGCAATATAGCAAGAGTGCCAACGCCTTCCTGAAGTTTTCCTGGAATATAAACACGTTACTGAAAAAATGCGTTATCTTAACATTCAATTATCACAATTCTATTTCAATTAAAACACTAATAAGCAAAGATAATAAGGCAAATGAATAAGAACATGTATCAATTATTTTGTATCAATGTCAAACTGTTCAAAATTAACTGGGAATAATTAGTTACCTGCAGGGACCACATTCACTAACATATCAATGCAACAATGTCCAATATTAATTGCAAACAACTAGTTACCTGCAGGGATCACATTCACTATATTATTTTATGATCAAGAAGATTTAAAAGGATTCACAACTAAAATACTAAGGTATCATTAAAGAGAAATGATCTCAATTTCCATTCAGTATTATTTCTACTGCCTGTCAGAACCCCCAATTTCTTGGTAAAACAGTCCAAGATTTTCTACAGCATAAGAATTCATTTCTTTCTGACATGACAAGCACTGGGTGAAGAATTCTGTTGGACATGTAAGGACAGAGCTCCAAGAGATGTTCAAACAGATGGGGTGATCACACACTGGTGTGATTAATGTGTAGTTTCACTCATCAAATGGTTGCATGACTGATTTTCTCAGCGTAAACTTAGCATTGTCTGTTCATGCCAAGGATTTCCAACAATTTTTCATTAAACCTTTTTTGGGATAAATGCTTAATTGAAAAAAGAAAAACCACACAGAATGGCACCTTGGACATTAGAAAAGTTAACAATCAAAATAAATGTCCTTTTCATCAAATAATACAAAGCCTGTTAAACAAGAAAAATGAGCTTCTCATATCACTGCAGGAAACGGAAAAATCTGAAGCTATTTGTAGTGACGTGTTTAGCACAACAGACCAGCATTTGAACAGATGCACCTGTGTGGATGTAAGTATCACATTATTGTGCAAGTAATACATGGAGACTATATTCACAAAAGTGGGGTGAAATATCAAACAACAGACCTAAATGAGTACAACAATGAACAACTCATTGACTGCTGCATTTCAGTAGACTTGGGAACATACAAGATACTAGTTCCGAAAGCGTGCAAGCGCCCAATAAAAAAGGTTTTGCACTTTACCTGACAATTAGAGGGCGAATAAGATGTAGGATTTCTGCCTTCAGTTTGTTCCCCACAGTAAAACAGTCGACAAGAACAGCATGACATAGTGCGACACAAACTGGTAATTTATTTCTGAAATCATCTTCCTTTCATGAAATGATGCAAGTCCCAATATAAATGATTTGTCTTTCTATGACAGAAAAACAATGCATCCCCACGAACCAGGTTTAGCTGAGAATGGAAAACCAGTTTCACAGGATCATAAATGATGACAAAACTTATTCGACTAACAATGGGCAGAAGTTTATCATGAACTTCTAGTAAAAGATACTCAATTCTTTCCTGAAAATCAACAGCATGGATGTGGAAAAGCAATGGGAAACTACGACATCAAAAATCCATTTGGATATCCCATGGCAGTATCTTATAATGTAGAGGAAGCTGTGGCTGCAGAGACAAGGCTTGGCCTTTTGAAAGTAGTAGTATTTACGGGGGAAAAAAATCTAAAGTGAGACCAGGACAATTAACATGAAGCACATTGAAAAATTACAAGCTCTAGAGATGGACTTTAGGAGAAGATCGGCAAGAATCTCCAGGAAAGAAAAGATAAGGAACACCTGGAGGAATATTTTGAGAATATAGTTTAAGAACGTTTATTGTTTGTATTGTAATTTCCAAGTAAATTATTATGTTGGAGATAAGCCTCTGTAATGAGGAAAAGCTCAAAATAATAATAAAATAAAAATCTAAAGTAACAGAAAATGCCTAACCTACCTTAAACCCAATGAAATATTTCTTTCTGTCCACCTTCAGGCGAGTGGACAACTACTGAAGAGCCGAGGTGCATTCACAGTATTTGTGCCGAATCTTGCGTATGTGAAATGTGCTGGTGTCTTTCGGCGCATGCATCAGGTGATGATCTGTTCCACTAAGACTGCATAATTTTAATTACAGGATTCTGATTTTTATCCCGCTGAAAGCCATTGTCACGAATTATACAGTTTTTGTCAAGATGTATTTCCACTGATTCTTTGATTACTGAATCCCAAAAATTGGAAATTGGAGCTACAGTTTTTGTGCTATTGTATTCCACTGAGTGTCCCAAGGAAATACAGTGTTCTGCTACTGCTGATTTTAACGGTGGCAGAATATCAACAGGATCCAGCTACACATCCAAAAATTATTATAGAAGAATCTTGTAATGCATTTCAATCATTTGAACTTAGCAGAGGAAAATTTACCAGAGCATCACTTGGTGCAAAGATCAGCAGAAGGTGGAATTACAGAGTGCCTGTTGGAACAAACAGGCCAAGTCACTGACCACGATATGCTTACCATTTCAATGTCTCATCAGTGGTGTTTGACAGAGCTGTGTATTACATTTCTGAAGATCTTTGAAGAAATAACAAAAGTAAGTTCTGGTCAGCTCTGCATATCCAAAGTTGCATGTTGCGACACTAAATAAGATTTATTCGAGTCCAAAGAATATACAATGTGCCATACATGTGAGCCTTGCTGACAGCTGAATTGGAAAGTCGTTTTAGCTCCTTAAATAAAGACTCAAATTAATAGGGTGTAGCCTTTGTAGACCTGAGCTGAGCTACAGCTCAGGATACTTGAACACAGGATTCTGCAAAAGATCTACGATGCAGTTCACGATAACAATGGTTTCTGGTGATCTAGAACAAATGCTGGGTTGGACCACTTCATGCAAGGAGCTGATATTTTACGATTAGCAAAAAGTAAAAGAATAGCTCAGCTTGGACATTTCCTTAGAATGGATGACTACAAATATTTCTGAAGAAAACAGAGAGGAAGACCACGAAAGTGGTGTATAGACGATGTGGAAGAATATGTGTCCTCTGAGTCTTTCGTAGCGACACGTCTGAATACAATCTTCTTGGTTTTCAAGTCTTGTCAATTCAAATAAAATACTCGAGCTTTCGATGTCTATCTTTGTCATCATCGCCAGCAGTAAAAACCACTGGCCTCTGCGGCTAGTATTGTTTTCTGCTTATATAGGTGCAATTACAACCTCTGATACTATTCAGAGAGCGCTGAATGACGCACGCACGGAATGTGAGTTGAACAAGTCTTAGCAGCTCTGAACTGCTGCGGTACCAAGTGGTGTCAAGTGACACAACGGGCTGGTGCCACATTTGAAACTGTAGCTCCCGCCTCCCTACAAGCATCTAGTATCCATCTTAGCTTTCTTTCGATACCCGGTGTCCACCCTCATGCCCTATTAAGTGTGTACCACTTGTCTCTGTTAAAATTATTGCTTTTTATTTCAATATCAGGTGCCTCCTTTATAACAGAATCCCAATATGTTAGTGCATGAACCAAGACTCTTGTCTTTTCAAACTGTATTTTGTGTTCATTTTCCAGACAATCAGTTATGGCCGATTTGTCAAGCTCCCTCTGATTAATATGTCACTTGTGTTCAGTACAATCCTCTGCAACTTTGCGAACAGTTTGATCTATATAGATACTGCCGTATTCACAAGGAACACCACACACACTGGGCACACGAAGAACAATGTCGCCTTTAACAGAGCGCAGTCTATCTCGTATCTTGGGGATGGGCCGGAACACTGGTCTCAGTCCAATGTCTCTGCACTACACATCCTAACTTGCTGCTCGTTGCCCCACAGTATGGCATGAAAGCAGCTGGATTGGCATCTTCTGCTGATTAACGAGGCATCCTTTGTCAGTGGCACCTGAAAGAGTTCTTAATGTCTTTGTTGCTCCAACCGTTCTCTCTGAATGCATCTCAAATGCTGTAATTCAGACTGTACGTGGTCACCATCAGAAATAATCTTTGCTCTGTGTACAAGTGTGTTCAGAACAAATTTTTTGTGCACCAAAAGGTGAATACTATTAGCATTCACATATTGACCAGTTTTTTTAAAATTTATAATATGTGAAGTTGAGAACTTAAATATCAATCTGCCAAAGCAGAGGTGGCAAATGAAAATAATAATAGTATGACAGTCAAGAAACAAATGCAATCACAAGTGAGAATGACTATTATCTGAAAACAGTTCGAACCAATCGTGATCCTAAAAGAAGTCCATTTTATAAAATGTTAATAATTTATTGAAAATCTGGTATGTGCCAGGTAGTGACCTACTATTTAGTATGCAACTAGATAATAAAATTGGCCTGATTGTGGATAGTTTCCTGATATCAGTTACCTGCACTGGACAGGAGTGGTTAGGTACTCCATTAATTACGCTTTATTGTGTGACACAGCAGTGCACCCTGCTTGCTTTGAGTAGGATCTCTGGGTATATGCAGGTCTGAGAGGGTTCTATTGAGTATGAGTGGATGTTGAAATGGTGAAGTCGACATGCTGTGCCCTATGTTGAATAACAAGTGTACACACTGCTTGGATATTTGCAGGTTTGTAATTGACAATGGCTCCATAGTGCCCACTATCCTACAAAAGTGCCTTTTGACAAGTTTCACTCAGGATTCAGCAACTGATACTTCTTAGATTATTTGTTAGCACTTGCAGTTTTTCCTAAATTATTTGCCATTAATTGGTATTTTTAATCTTTGAATACTTTTATTGTTGACTCTACTAACAAGCAATGGGTGTGCTATCTAATTCCCAAGTGGATGCTATAATAAAACAGAATAAGAAGGGAAGCACAAGCACCTCACAAAAACCCAAGACCATGAGCAAAAGAGCAAAGTTTGGGTCAATTTTTATGTACTATATTATTCCTGGATTGATTCAGTGCTTGAAATGCACACACATGATATCATAAAAGTCATCATTGGGCAATAGGAATTTGGTTAGGCACTTAAGACAAGCATGTATCAATATAGAAGGAGCCCATGTTAAAAACAGATAAAACAGACACGGGTAACATGTATAAATGCTATCTTAGATTTCATTTGCCTCCCCCTTCCCCCTTTCTAATTTTTCTCCTACCTCCCCCATGGTCTCGTTGCATATCATTAGAGACATGCATTTGTCTACAAATAATAATGACAGTAATTATTAATGATTTACTCTTTTTGCAGTTTTGTATCTATGCCACTGTACGTGCATGACTGTATAACGACAGCCAGTGTATAATACGTAGCATAAGACGTGCAGCTATTACAAACTTCATTGAACTAACCCACGAGGCTGTCATCACGGGAGCAACTTTCAGAGTAGTAGATGCCAAAGAACTTGTATCTCACCCTAAAACAGTTGCTTGAGCACTTCCCAACACTGCAGAAACTGCAAGAATGACTGTCCTTCCTTAAATTACTGCAGCAATCAGATAAGGCAGGTGTTCAGCCAGCACAGATACGTCAACAGATGATTTTAGAAAACCACATTACATTACAGTATTAGTTCATTACGTTAGTGAGTTGTGGTCCCTTGTGAACAGAGTAAAGAGTTTCTACACCAGCTCAAGACAGGAGAAGCTATATTACAAGAGCTGCTTCTACAATTTCCCTTTCTGAGAATAGCCAAAGAAGACTTTTTGAAGCTAGTTTGGGGTGACTGACCAGGGGTCTAATATAGCAAGTGCCTTAAAAGAGTACGTAGGTCATATATTGCCCATATACTATGGACAAGTCTGATGCCACACATTTCATGCAGATTATTTGCTGGCAGAAAATTATTATAACTTGATTGAACAAACAACGATTTGCACAAATTTACTGCCATACATGAAATGTGCAGGACTGACATCAAAATTAAATAAGTTGCTGCAGCAGGAATGAAGTATGTTGGAATTAAAAAAGTAACCAGAGTGAGGCAGTCTTGTCTCAATTTGAACAGATTATAAAGACAGTGTAGCAAACCAACAATATTCTAAAAATAGATGGAATGGATAAGGACCTTCTCAGAATTCTTAGAACATTTTCTAAAATCTCTTCATCATGAAATAGACAAATTGCAACAGGAGAAATGTCCAATACCATATTGCCTCCTAAGTTACCCAAGAATAATTAAACACTTGTCTGGCACTCTCAGTGGTATGGAAGAGTATGAAATAATGACAAAACTGGCAATGAGGGCTTTGCAGTACACACATCAGAAAATTAATCTTGAAATTAATCGGAAGATCACTATGTTCCTCATTATTCATTTCAGAAATATGAGCATGCTTTCCTCTCCAGCAAAGATGGAAGAAGTACGATCACCTACTAGAGATCTCTGCAGGAGAACTCACAAAATGCAAATGAAAAGCATCATCTGGATGAGGGAAGGAGCAGAGATTCAAGAGGCTCAGAAATGATTACAAGGCTTGGCATCACGATGTTAATGATGCACAAAGTTATGGTGATGTGTCTCTGTATCAAGTAATTACAGACTTTCAACAAAGACTGACTACTTGACTGGTGGAAATAAAAATCCCCAACATTCTCACAACTATCACAAATAGCAAAATATATTTTTGTTCTTGCTCCTATTAGTGGTGAATATGAGAGGACATTTAGTATGGCAGTTAACACTATTTACAAAAGAATATCAGAAATAAACTGTCAACATGTTGATAATCTTTTGTTCCTTAACAATTATTATAAACATCCAGAGAACTGATTTCATGCTAATGATAAATTTTAATTTAACAAATGCATCAATAGAAAAAAAATATTAAATGCACACTGTTACATCACAGCTTTCTTGGTATTGGTTACACCTATACATATAACAAAAATTGCAAAAATGCAGGGTTGTTTTGATTTAAAAATATGCCCTATGTAAACACATATGAATTTGTTTATCTTTACTCTCTGTACATCATGCTGAAATTTGCTCATATTTGCTTTAGGGTATTTTTATTTATTTGTTCATAATTCATAAATATTACATATGTTTCTAATGTCATTTTAAATGACTTGCAACCTATCTTGTGACTAGAGGGAAATTAGCACAATCACAAAATAATATGGGTCTGAGTCGGGTATCGGGTGTGAAATCGAGCAGATATGGACTGGTATACGCTTTCGGGTACAAACTCAACTATGCTGGCCAAAGACCCAACTGAAATCTCCCAGTACCCCACCATACATACCTGTTGCAAATATCTACAAGATATTCGTTTCATTTTTAGGCTATATTACTTTTTGCCCAACTTCACTTATAAATTTTCTTCTTTCATCAGTTAAATTCAATATCTTGAGCGTTACCCACATATTTCTATTGGGACTTGAATTTTCTATTCACTGCTATCTTAACCAAAAGATGCTCCATAGATGCAGAAAAAAAAAAAAAAAAACAGATTTTCATCTCTCAGAGGTACCCATTCATCTTCTATTGTCTGCTTTCCCCCCCTTTTCAGTCAATTCCTGCCTAATGATACATTCAAAACTCTCAACAATCTCTGGCCCTTTCAATATGTCCAGATCCCACCTCCTTAATTTCCTATCTTTCCGCAATTCCTTCAGTTTTAATCTGCACCTTCACAATCGATAAATTATGGTCAAAGCTCACAACTGGAAATATTTGCATTTTAAAATCTGATATAAAAATCTCTCTCTTACTGTAATACAATCCATCTGAAATCTTGCAGTAAACAGGTCTCTTCAATCTATAGAACCTTCTTTCAGGATTCTCACATCAAGTACTAGTAATGGTTATATTGTGCCCTTTGCAAAATTCTACCAGGCATCTTTCCTTTCACTCTGTTTTCCCAGTCTGTTTTCATGTACTATTTTTCCTTCTATTGATTTCTAATGCACATTGTAATTAAATGTTCATCTACCTTAATAATCTGAATAATTTCTGTTACCTCATCCCTTCACCATCTCCAGAGCTAGAAGGCACACAATCTCGTGCTAAGGCGTTGGCATTGTGCCTACCTTGGCTATGGTAATGCATTCACTACACAGTGCATAGTTGTTGTTGTTGTTGTTGTTGTGGTCTTCGGTCCTGAGACTGGTTTGATGCAGCTCTCCATGCTAATCTATCCTGTGCAAGCTTCTTCATCTCCCGGTACCTACTGCAACCTAAATCCTTCTGAATCTGCTTGGTGTATTCATCTCTTGGTCTCCATCTACGATTTTTACCCTCCACGCTGCCCTCCAATGCTAAATTTGTGATCCCTTGATGCCTCAGAACATGTCCTATCAATCGATCCCTACGTCTAGTCAAGTTGTGCCACAAACTTCTCCTCTCCCCAATCCTATTCAATACCTCCTCATTAGTTACGTGATCTACCCATCTAATCTTCAGCATTCTCCTGTAGCACCACATTTCGAAAACTTCTATTCTCTTCCTTTCCAAACTATTTATCGTCCATGTTTCACCTCCATACATGGTTACGCTTCATACAAATACTTTCAGAAATGACTTCCTCACACTTAAATCTATACTCGATGTTAACAAATTTCTCTTCTTCAGAAACGCTTTCCTTGCCATTGCCAGTCTACATTTTATATCCTCTCTACTTTGACCATCTTCAGTTATTTTGCTCCCCAAATAGCAAAACTCCATTACTACTTTAAGTGTCTCATTTCCTAATCTAATTCCCTCAGCATCACCCGACTTAATTCGACTACATTCCATTATCTTCGTTTTGCTTTTGTTGATGTTCATCTTATATCCTCCTTTCAAGACGCTATCCATTCCGTTCAACTGCTCTTCCAAGTCCTTTGCTGTCTCTGACAGAATTACAATGTCATCAGCAAACCTCAAGGTTTTTATTTCTTCTCCATGGATTTTAATACCTACTCCGAATTTTTCTTTTGTTTCCTTCACTGCTTGCTCAATATACAGATTGAATAACATCAGGGAGAGGCTACAACCCTGTCTCACTCCCTTCCCAACCACTGCTTCCCTTTCATGCCCCTCAACTCTTATAACTGCCATTTGGTTTCTGTACAAATTGTAAATAGCCTTTTGTTCCCTGTATTTTACCCCTGCCACCTTCAGAATCTGAAAGAGAGTATTCCAGTCAACATTGTCAAAAGCTTTCTCTAAGTCTACAAATGCTAGAAACGTAGGTTTGCCTTTTCTTAATTTAGCTTCCAAGATAAGTCGTAGGGTCAGTATTGCCTCACGTCTTCCAATATTTCTACGGAATCCAAACTGATCTTCCCAGAGGTCAGCTTCTACTAGTTTTTCCATTCATCTGTAAAGAATTTGTGTTAGTATTTTGCAGCCGTGACTTGCATAGTAGCTTACTCAATTTCTATTTTCTTATTTATTGTTAGACCTACTCCTGCATTCCACTGTTATCTCACTGAAATGCAGCAACTCTTCTATCTACGATGCTACTTCAGCTAAAGTACTGAAACCTTACGTTAATTTGATATTGTCCTCCTAAATTGCCTTTGCAATAAGTCAAGCTACATTTCATCAATGTCTGAAATATGCAATAGTAATACTCTTTGTCAAGGTGTTGATAAACAAGTGACCTCTAATTATAGCCCTATCTCCCTCTTCCCCAAGTTTACAAAAAATCTGAAGAAGGTAACTTCATCCACATCTGACCCCCCCCCCCCCCCCCCTCCACCAACATCGCAGAGTAAATGAAGCCTTCTAGCAGGGAGGTTCGTAATACTAAAAGTGAGAAGGCTGAAACGTAATAGACATCAATTGGACAACCTTTAATGAAAAAGGAAAGAGCTATAATCAGGTGAGTGTCTCAAGGGGATCTGCAAACGATGAATACCCTCCGCAGCCATATCACAACCATCCTATCTTAAATATGCTACAATCAGAAAAAAAGAGGCTAACCACATCTAAAAGCAATTCAAACAGAGTAAAAGAGGTGTCACCAAGACAGCTGGCAAACAAGGTAGTGTTCTCTAGACTCAGCAAGTGGTAGGAGATGCCTCGACTTCAAACTCCCCCCCTCCCCACCATCCTGAAAGTAGTTTGACATGTTGTATCTGAGAATAAACACTGAGAACTGTGAAAACTGAGAACACGTTCAACTGACTGTGACTCATCCACCAATATTAGAAGCACAGAATCTGGATTACAACAATTAGCATAGAGAGCCAGAAGCATGGAGCATTCCACCAGGATGTAGCTGCCACAACCACAATGGGGGAGGGGTGTGTGTGTTTTGTTAGATGACACAGGATGGTGAATTGCTTCTGAGAGGAACACGAGGAGTAGTGCCGTGAAGCAGTGGTCTCCTTCATAGTGAGGAGTTTATGAGAGGGGCAGTTATTGTTCCATTTTTCCTTTTCTGAGTGAGGAGAGGCCTTATTTGCACTAATCAAAGAAGGGGGGGGGGGGGAGGAGGAATACTGAGAGCATGGTCTAAAGCAGGCTAGGCAGAGGTCCCTTCAGAGGGTCTAAAGGCGCATTCCAACTGTTTATCCCACCCGAAAAACAGTGGGTGAATGCCTCTTGTATGCAAAAAGGAATCCATCAATTGAATGAATGGTAAACTGTCAGATGGTGATTGCATAAGTGATCAAGAGTTGGTACCATCAAAATCGAAGAGGGAAGATGCTTACTCTGGCAAGGTGACTGCCTACAGGATTAGTCTGGAAAATACCAGCGCCCAATCTTACTCTATGATGATGAATTGGGTCCAATAATTTCACAGCTGATGGAGTCACTTAGCCATAACCCTGAAACCATAGCCAAATCAGGACAAGAACAGGGCCTTGTAAACATGGAGGATAGTACATGCCCCAGAAAGTGTGGGCATGGGAGCAGACAGTGTTAGGCTTTCACTTGAAGCTAGTCTTTAGTTGACAAATATGGGGCAACCATGTCAGCTTTTTATCAATGAGGAAACGCAAAAATTGGGACTGCAAAACAATGTCCAAGTGTTGAGTACCCAAGTAGACAAGTAGATTACTGGGTGATGATTGATCGTGGTACAATGATAGAAGAGCATGAACTGGAAGCTATGTGTAAGTGTCCAAGCGAAGGCCCTTGAGAAGTGCAAAAGCTATTGATACACAGTGTGGGGGTGAACAGTGGTTCAAAGGTCACTAGCTCATTGATGGCAATGGGGAAGACGATAACAGTCAACTTCGAGCCCTGCAGGGCAATGTTCTCTTGGGCCCTTGGAAAGCTGAGTGATGTGCCAAATATAACTGGAAACAAGTGATCAAATAAAAACTGACGAATAAAAACAGTATGGAGTTTCAAAAGGGTAAGTCAAATGTGGTGCCATCAAGTGGCATCATATGCCTTACATAAGTAAAAAAAGACTGCAATGTGGTGTTGATATCTACAAAAAGCCTGTAGACTTCTGATTCCAACCTAACCAGATGTTCAACTGTGGATTATTCCTTCAGGAAACCATACTTACAGGGGACAAAAGGCCCTGTGATTCAGGAACCCAGTGCAACTGTAGGGCTACCATCCTTTCAAGCAGTTTGCAGAGCATGTTGGTGAGGCAAATACACCAGCAGCTGTTGATGGATGTGGGGGTTTTGCCTGGTTTAACAATTGCAATGATGTCACTATTTCATCACTGCGAAAGGAAAACACCTTCTAGCCAAATATGAAACAAGACCCTGAGTAGATGGAGTCTCTGAGTAATAGTAAGATGTTATATCATCTGACCCGCATCAGGGCCTGGTCTCGTATCATGTGACAAGACAAGAGCTTGAAGCAGTTTCCAATCAGTGGAAGGTTCATTATATTGCCGCAGAAGAAGTTGAGTAGCACCGTGGTGTAGTGGTTTCGATACTAAATAGCATGGAGGGTCGTGAATCCAAAACTCACCTGGACTGTACAATTTCTATATTTGGTTCGAGTTCATTCTAGAAATATCCACAAATGTCAAGAATCATTCTACTGGAATGTTCTGTAGCCGTATATATACTGTATGTGTTCTGGCCGGAGGCAGTTCGCTCCATGCTCTTGTATGTGCAAGTGCTCAATAAACCTTAATTAAGTGAAGTTCGTGTTCGTCATTCATCTAATTACATCTTCTTCTACATGACATTATTCTGGTGGAGACGCTGGGTACTGGAACTTGTGATAGCGCACATTATCAGCGACACAGTGGCTTCCATCAGGCCACTCCAACAGTTGTTAAAAACTGATGCTAAATTTATCCGGGATGGTGCTCAACCACTTTCTTTCAATGTTCTGTGAAAAGCTCTGACGACTGACCCCATACTTGATCTGTATGATGAGAGAACACCTACAGAACTACACACAGATGCCAGTGGGTATGGGATCGGTGCTGTTCTGGTGCAAATTTCGGATGGAAAGGAGAAGGTTATAGCCTATGCTTCTGTGACACTTACAAAAGCCAAGAGAAACTACTCAACTACAGAAAGAGAATGTCTTGCTTTGATCTGGGCCATGTGCAAATTTCGACAGTATCTCTATGGAAGGTCATTCACAGTTGTTGCACACCATCATTCACTTTGTCGGTTGACAGGTCTTAAGGATCCAAAAATGACAACTTGGCAGATGGGTACTATGTCTTCAAGAGTATGATATGACCATAGTGTGCAAAAGTGGAAGAAAACACCAAGATTCTGACTGTCTCTCAAGAAACCCTGTGCAAGACCATCAAGACTTTGATGAAGATAGTGACTGTCTCACTGCACTCCAGGGTCTCTCTCCTGAGCAGAAGATATCTCAAATTATGCTTGCCTTAAAGCAGTCAGAGGGTGTGAAAGGACAGTTTAGGGTAGTTAATGTATTACTTTGCACGAAAAACTCTGATCCGTTCGGACAGGGGTGGCTGCCAGTGATTCCTAAACACATGTGCTTAGATGTTACACAGAAATTCCATGACACACCTGAGGCTGGACATTTAGGATTTATTAAGACATACGACAGAATCCACATGAGATTTTTTTGGCCAGGTTTATTTAGGAGTGTCGGTCACTATGTGTCGCACTGTCATGAGTGCCAGAGGAGAAAGGCAGTTCCTGAGAAACCACCTGGCCAACTCATACCAATTCTACCAGCCGAAACACCTTTCCAATGTGTTGGGATTGACCTCCTCGGACCATTTCCAATGTCTGCTAGTGGCAATAGATGGATTATTGTTTAAACTGATTATCTGACACACTATGCCATTACAAAAGCCGTGAAAACAGCCGAAGCATCCGAGGTAGCCAAATTCATCGTGGAAGATATTGTATTAAAACACGGTACCCCCAAGGTCGTTAATTAGGGATCGACGGAAAGTTTTTCAATCGCATCCTGTGACAGAGATAAACTGTCAGTGCAACATTACTCATCACATGATGACTGCCTACCATCTGCAAACTAATGGGCTTACTGAATGCATTAATAAGATCTTGGCTGACATGCTATCAATGTTCGTCAATGTTGAGCAGAGCAACTGGGATGAGGTGCTACCTTTCGTGACGTTTGCCTACAGCACTGTCAAACAAGACGCCACAGGATTTACGCCATTTTTCCTGGTGCATGGACGTGAAGCGACTATGACAATGGACACTGTGTTTCTGTTACATGCTGACGACGTGCATGACTACTACATCGGCCAGGTGTTAACCAGAGCAGAGGAAGCTCGGCAGTTAGCTCGACTCCACACGCTGCAGGCTCAAGAAAATGATCGCCGAAGGTATGATGCAAGCCACCACCCTATTGTGTATCAGCCTGGTGACCTCGTCCGGATCTTCAATCCTGATCGCAAGGTTGGTCTCTCTGAGAAGCTCCTCAGGCACTACTTTGGACCTTATAAGGTTGTAAGACAGTTGTCTGATGTTACTTATGAAGTTGAAGATTTCGACTCCGACACAAGATGACGAAAGATCGTGAGGTAGGGTCCACGTCCTTCGAATGAAGCCCTATAAGGACCCTGCAACCCAGGATAAATTTGACGCTCCAATGACAGGCAACAAGTGGAAAGGTGACGAAGAGCATAGCGGCAAAAGAAGTTCTAAGAAGATCACCACCAGGGCGAGAATCAGTCATCGGGAGTCGGAGTATGCAGGACCGATGATGCGTTCCTGGACTAGGAGGATGTAGCACCGAGACGCTGTTCTCTTAAGGAAGGAGCAATGTCACAGAAGAAGTTGAGTAGCACCATGGTGTGGTTATGATACTAAACTATTGCATGGAGGGTCGTGAGTTCAAAACTCACCTGGAATGTACAGTTTCTATATTCAGTTCGAGTACATTCTAGACATATCCACAAATGTCAAGAATCATTCTACTGGAATGTTCTGTAGCTGTATATATACAGTATGTGTTCTGGCCGGAGGCAGTTCGCTCCGCGTTTTTGTATGTGCAAGTGCTAAATAAACATTCGTTAAGTGAAGTTAAGTGTTTGTCATTCATGTAATTACACTTTCTTCTAGATGACAGTATAATTCTAATAGAAATTCCTGGATGGGACAATACATAAAGTAAGAGAAAGGCAACCACTCATCTACAGTGAACTGATGTGTGGAGCACAGAACCATGTAACAGGAAACACTATTCACGCTAGCTTTCAAGCTCTTGCTCTTTTTCTGGTAAAAGTGGCCATGGGAGTGTGTTGGTTGGTTTAAAAGAGGGGGAAAGGGCCCAAACTACGAGGTCATTAGTCCCTTGTTCCGAATAAAACAATGCCACAAGTGTGAATAAAACAAACGAGAGTGACAACTTAAAACGTAATGAAAGGAAAAATCACAAGAATGATGAAGGGCAACAAACAAGTAAATGGACAAAAGGGGACAAGAAAAGCACAGAAATGCAAGAAAGTGAATGAAGAGATTAAAACAAGAAAGCAGATTACCATGGCTGGCTGACCATGAGAATAAAAAAGAAGCCAGCCACTCTTCAACACATTAAAACCTCCACCATAGAACCCACTCTCATGAATAAAACGTAAAACTAAATCAGCCGATGAGGCATTGTCAGATAAAATTAGCGACAATGAGTCCGGTAATCAAGATTTCATCACTGGGCAGTCAGTGTGGGACAGTGCACCATGGTGTAGCCAGGGAGGTGAATGACTTGGGGTCATATTTCTTAGCATTAATGTTAGACTTTGCCCGCTTAGAGACTGCTGGCGGCGGACCACCAGCAAGAGATGATGTACTACGCTTCATGGCGTGTCATCTGCCCTGATGTCACCCACTCCGCTCAGGGGCCCTCCCCATGGGCGCCACCCAGCCACAGCAAAGGCCACCTGGCAGGATGACCGTTGCTGAGAGTCCCGATGCCCCAGGGTGATGGGCATCTACTCCTTGGCATACATGGGGAGGGGAGTTAATAGCACAGGCATCAGCAGAACGATCCCTGTGTTGTCAGGGGGCTACAACCAACAGGGTACATGGCGGCCCCACCACAGTGGACTGGCTACCGTGCTGGATACGGGGTACAAAGAAGTCCATGGTCATTGTCGGCATAGAGGTGATACTGCACAGTTCATGGTGGAAAACGCACCCATAAAGTGTCCTCACTAAAGAGATGGAGAATGGGCGGGATTGCAATGCGATGTCGAGAAAGTGGGCTACAGATCTCAATGCGCGATGGACACGACGCACCATGTAAGGCACCCTTCCCCAATTGGCTCGCTCTTTGGGAAAATTTTGAAAAATGGAGGTCAAACCCTACAGGGGACAATCACATAAAGGCCGAAACGTGAGAGACTCCTCTTAGTCGCTTTTACGACAGGTAGCAATACCTCAGGCCTATTCTTACCCCCAGACCTGCAGGGGGGGACAGGAGTGTGTGTTTGGGTGTCTGTGCGTATGAATGTGTGTACTTTCCCAAAAAAAGGGGCAAGAGCTTGAAAACTAGTGTGAATAGTGTTTACTGTTGTGTGTTTATATGTGAGTTGTTGCCTTATTTCTTCACCTTACTTAACATATCATCATATAATGACATGTTATAATTCGGTGTGACTGGGGGGGAGATTTCTTCAACTTGTCTTGCATCTGAAAGGCAGCATGACATGAGGAGGACTCTGATGCTGTTGCAGTGTGGGTCACAACATGTGCAGCAACAGTCAACGCATTGGGGCAATTACCTCTATGAAGAAAGAGGTCCAGGACAGTTGTTGATCTTTGGTGGCCCAAAAGAGCTTTGCATACACTGGGGCTGAAGAGGCATATGTTCCCAAGGAGGAGACACAGCTCTCAAAGCATTCCTCCTCTTGTATTTAATTAGACAGTGATCCTTAGTGCGTAGTTGCTTGAAAGTGAAGAGGGCAGTCTGTGTAGGATGTCATCTGAGGTATTGCAGGGACCTTTGATGATTCTGAATAGCTGTTGCAACTTGTTTGGTCCATCACAGCACTGGCCAGCAGTGGGTGGCGCCTGCAGAAAGGGGAATAGCATTTCAGTGGTGTGGATGATTGCGTTAGAGAGATCTCCCTCCCACAAGCTCATCTGTGGAATCTTATGGAGAGGGGGAAATGGTGACAGCAGAGTTATATAACTGCCAGGTGGCTCTTCGAAGAGTTCTTGTGCTAACTGGTCCATTGGTCACTGACAATGAAGTGCCAGGATCACTGGGAAATGGTTTCTATCATAAAGCTCACTGTCTAGTGAACATTGTGGCAAGGCCGTGAGAGTGCGGGAAGAGATCGTAGGGTTGACAGCTGAAAAGGTGTCATGGGTGGCACTGAAGTGAATATGAGACACAGATCAAGATCAGAAAGAAGCTGGTCAATCAGCAGGCCCCCAACAGATGAAGTGGTGCTTCCCTATGGGGTGTGTGCTGAAACACCCAATTAGGAGAAAAACGTGAGGGAGTAGTTGCATTATAATCATCATCTCAAGGTAAGGAAATGCCCTCCCTGGAGGCAAATAAATATTACAAATTGTGATCGCAGGGGTTGTTTGCTCTTGCACTGCTACTGTTTCCAACATGGTATGGATGAGAATCCACTCTCTGAGGGCATCTGTGTGAAGCAATGTACAGATTCCTCCACATGCTCTCTCAGGCCTGGTATGATTCAGGCAGAAATCACAGCAACCTCGAAGAGTTGGAGGATGGCCATCAGTAAAGCGTGTTTCTTTGAGAGGAACACAGATTGCAGAACACAAGGAAATTAATTGTTCTAGTTCTGGCAGGTGTCAGTAACATCCATTTTAATGCCATTTGATCACTATGTTGATGGTGGAGATCTGGTACCTCCAAGTTCCCCATGGTAACCTTCTCACAAGATTTCTTGTTCTTTCTCACAGTTGTTAATGGTCAAGATTCTTATGAGGGCTGTGGGTATAGCAATGGAAGAAGAGTGGGCAGCCCTGGGACCCACAGTCTGAGGCTTCTTCAGACACTGGCTAGTGTCGGGCCTCATTTGTGGACTTTAGGTGAGAAGGTTCCCACGTCAAACATGAGAGGGGAGTGCCTATTGCCCCCACAGTCAAGTTTATTTGTGTAACTACCAGATGTTGATGTTGAGGGAGTAAAAACATCAGTACTGCTGATGACCTAGCCACATTAGCGGCAAAAGTCAATATCGGTGACACTGAATACAAATGGTTATATTTTTTACAGGTTTCAAAATATGAGGGACACACTGTGGTTTGTTCCTGGATTTTCTATTCCTTGAGTAGGTTAGTGTGTTCTTGGGATCGGGGTGGGTGGTCGCTCCTGCAACTGTCTCAGACAGGTGGTAACACATGTGATGCATTATTGCAAAGTGGGTGGCCACAGTCTCCATGAACAGGGTCATATGTACACCAGGAAGACATATGCCCAAATCACTTGTGTTTAAAGTAAAACACTGGGGTGGGAAATATGACTTCACTTCACAGTGGCCACATATGATGTTGACCCCCTCTGGAAGCGAACCCCCACTCAAAAGCAAGGATGAATGTGCTAGTGTCTACCTCGTTGTCTGGTGAACCTCAACATACATGACATACAAAGTAGATCCCTCACCTCTCCATGTGTTGATGTAGTTCTTCGTTCATCTGCAACATTTGGTGCTGGTGAAAAATTAATCCTGTATCATGTTCAGTTGCTTTTGGGTGTGAAGGCAACAAACACATCAATTTATTTACAAGATGGTAACAACCAGAACTGCGTAGTATTTTCCGTCTTAACGTAGAACTGCTTCATAACTTGCTAGGGGAACGGAGTTCACCAAATACGTTTTCAATATTCTCCACAAAAATCATGGCTTAGTAAAGAGAATGGATCCTCCATCTGTTTGGACGCAAACTGGGAACTGGGAGGAATAACTGACTGTGAAGTCATTGCCAAGGAGAGAAAGTTGCTATACTCATAATGATTGGCATTGAATTGGAGTCTGGAAGACTGCCAGAAACTCCTGGATACATGCTGATAATTTTGGTCATTTCGTGAAGCTAAATATCTGCCATGATGCTGCCTACTCTGAATGAGGGCAATCTCCATGAGAGCCATCCAAGTTGGAGCAAAGGCAACCAGACATGTGGCTAGTGCCTGGGACCCTGATGCCTCCCAATGGACAGGGACCTAATCCTCAACATGCACAGGAAGGTAACAGCTTGGGCATCAACACTGTGATACCTGCATGGTCAGGTTCAAAATGGTTCAAATGGCTCTGAGCACTATGCGACTTAACTTCTTAGGTCATCAGTCGCCTAGAACTTAGAACTGCTTAAACCTAACTAACCTAAGGACATCACACACATCCATGCCCGAGGCAGGATTCAAACCTGCGACCGGAGCGGTCGCTCGGCTCCAGGCTGTAGCGCCTAGAACTGCACGGCCACTCCGGCCGGCTGCATGGTCAGGGGGCTACCAGCATATGGATACCTGATGAACCCCTACATGGACTGGCCACCTGCTGGGTATTGGGTTATTTTCCCTGCACAATCTGTAAAAATTTTGAATATATGGTAGTATAACCCAGAACTGGAACCGAACATATGTTAACCGAAATAAGGGGAACGAAGTGGGAGAAGCCAAAATCAACGTCCTATGAGTGAACTAGGGCATCAGCGGAGAATCTGTTCTAGGGAATACATGTGAGGAAAAATATAGTCAGACTGTATAATTGCAGCACAGGAAAGGAAGAATTACTGCAATGGCTTGGGGCCCCATGCTTGCCATGTACATACTCAAAAAGCTGAGCCTTGTGTGGGGTACACATCCATTTTTAACACATTGGCTACCATATGCATAATGATGGATATTTCACTACCAGACTAGACCAGGCCATGGCGTCATGTGTGAGCCTCTGCTGTGGCTGCTGGCGCACACAGTCACATCATCTACGTTTATTTTGGTGATAAATGTGTAACATTAAGATGTGCAGTGACAGTGTTTGTTGGAATTTAAATGCAGTTCATGAATAAATGTGTAATACTGGGCACTCAGTGCATAAAATAGTTATACTCTTTCTCTGTCAATTCATGCAATATTTGTATGTTTCTACAGTACTTCAATGAAAACTAGAATAATAACAGCATTATTTACTCTACCTGGAACACATTTTTAATAGCTAAAGCAAACAATGTCACAGAACAAATGTTTATTTCATACTTACGACGCACTGAAGGGACTTGGCGGTTGCACTCCTGGTACTTTGCTGTCATAATAAATTACAACCCACGTTACATATGTAATCAGCAAGCCCGTCAAAAGTGGTATTAGAAACCATTTGAGGTCCACTGCAAGATGCCATACAGCTGACAATAAAGACAACAGCTTAACACTCCATGTATCAAAAGTTTTTCCTGTAAAATGGAGTTAATATAAGTGGTATATCAACATCATCTACAATTGAAAGCAATTACAAACTGCTGAAAAGTAATGCACAGTTGCACAAAATACACATACTTATGAGCAAAAACATTATGACCAACTACTTAATAGTGTGGTTAGCCATGGACCACTTGTGTGTGACAGGGAATCAACAAGTCCTTGGTAGTTTTCCGGAGATATGTGGCACCACTTGGCACAGGTCACACAATTCCAGCAAATTACGGTCTGGAGCTTTGTTGGTGTGGATCTGTAGCCCGATAGCATTTCAGATGTGTTCCATCAGGTGAATTTTGTGGCCATGACGTCAACTTGTGTTCACTATCATTCTCCTCAAACCACTGTAGAATGATTCTGCTGGCCTTGTGACTTGGGTAATTATCATGGTGTATGACGTAACTGCCATTGAGGTAGACATCAAGCATTAAGGGACGCAGGTGATTCACAATAATTTTCACATCATTCACATATTCCAGAGCTGTCATGGTGCCGTTAATTACTACCAAAGGTTCTACGGAAGATGGAAGTCCAGGTGAATGTGTCTCCCGCCCCCACCCCCCAACCACCTCCAGCACAATACTGATCCCAATAGCCTGCAGCCATGGCATGGCATGGTCCTAATTTCAAAATTTCGAACAGCTATTTACCTTGATGTGGCATATCCAGACACATACACTGACCTGTTTAACAAGAAACATGATTCAACTGGCCAGGCAACATGTTGTCATTATCCACAATTCAGTCGTGATTATCCTAAAGCCACTGCAAACTTAACTGACTATGTTGTTGGTGCAACTTGGGAATATTAGATACGGTTCATCTGCTGTGGAACCCTGTTTTCATAAATGTGTACTGAACAGTGTGCTCTGAAACACTTGGCCTGCAACAGCATTGTAGTCTGTTATCAGATTTGCAACTGTAGTCTATTACCAGATTTACAACAAACCACTGCTTATCCCGCTTTCCAGAGCGTGCAAGGCCTCTGACCTCTGTGTTTTGTGATGAAGTGTGCATGTCCGAAACTTTGTTGCCTAAGTAGGCCTCCTTCTACTGCTTACCATACACACTCACAATGGTTGAATGCACACAGCTGCCAGTTTCACCATTTCCTACATGTTTGTTCCCAGATGCCGGGCTGTAAGCATTTGCTTTTTGTCAAAGTCACATATGATGAAGGATTTCCCGATGGGTGGCCTGCATCATTTCTAGAATGATTCCCCATCAGTCTCTGCTTCGCTTCTATGCTTTCCTTACTGTGTCACGTGCCCGCAGTGCCACCTGTTGGCATTCAATCTTGGGTTGAGCACTTGTCATAATGCTTTGCCTCATCAGTATGCATGACAAATATTGGTGATGCAATGGAAAATCCTTTGGATGGAATACAAACAATTAAATAAGTAAAGACAACTGCTTAAAGGAATAAATATACTAAATTTGGCCTTTTAAATATAATTTTCAATACACTTTAGAAATATTTTTCACCAGTAACTTTTTTATATATGTCCACTGATGAGACTTGAAATCTGTAAACATCAAATATAACTAGGTGGCATTTCTTATGATGTGTTGGAGGCTCCTTATAAAAAAATGTATAATGAATGAAGTAGCAAATAACCAGTTTACCCACCATTTGATTAAAGAATATGAAGAACAGGGGTTGTATAAATAGTTCACATCAAAAATTAAAAAGGGAGCAAATATTTATGAGATAATTCACCAAGTCTCACAACATTCAATTTCTGGGAAAAGGAGGGGCCATATTTTCCCAAATGATTTCAGGAATTAGGTCAAGTCTCTGCTCTGTGATGCACAAAAGGTTCAACTGTAACTTAAATTATGGTGGCTGACTTTTGCTTCATGTAACATGTTTGTCAACCCCCTTTCCAAGTAGTTCTGAGTGACAGACAACAAAGGAAAAAAGAATTCACACATACTTTTCTAAAAGTAAATGACTTGGTCATTTGTTTTAAATGTCTTACGGAAATTGGAAATACCTACATTGTGGTAACTGAGCCCAGAACTGAATCTCACTATGCCTGATCTGCCAATTATAACCACCGGCAGAGATATTAGGGTAATGGTTGGTTGGATATTGGAGTTAAAGGCACCAAACTGTGCAGTCCCTTCATCCCCTATGTATTGAAACTGGAATAATCCTCAGAAGGAAGGTACAAAAGGCAAATACTGGAAAGCCCGATTGTAAACAAGATACAATAAGACAGAGATAAAATCAAGGAGAAGCAGGAGGGGAGTGAGAGGGGGCAAGCTGCTAAGCCCAAAATGCAGCTGGAGGTCCCCGAAGTGCGGTATGCGGTGGTAGAAGCACCCTTTCCATCCCAATAGCACCGCCTCACCACCAGTTACCCAAGAAAATGGGCGGCACAGACAAGATGATAAAATTTTGGAAAGATAAAACATGAAAAGTGGCAAACATAAAAGAACAAGGAGAATAAGGCTAGGAACCAGGCCACATCGCCAAACAAGGGCCGCCATGGGACACCTGGGCCAGAGCAGGTGAGAGGTGTAGGGTAATGGTAATGACTGAACTGATATGGGAATTATTCCCCCTCACTCAAAGAATTTCTATGACGGATTTTTTTCTGGGAGTGGGGTGGGGAGGAAGTGGGTTGATTACGTGACAAATAGGGAAGTTAGCACTATTTAAACTGAAGTGCCAATTAATTACTGCGTAGCACAGGAAGAAATATATTCAGTGGAAGACAATTTCACTTGAAAAGACTTTGGATATCCTGAGGAAAAAGCTGGCTTTAGATGCAGATACAGCACAATGGCTCATTTGCACAATGTTAAAATACTATACAGGGGGATGGACAAAATTTATGGAAATACCAAAAAAACATTATGAGGCCAGTATGGTGTAGGAAAACCATCAACATTCAAAACAGCTTCCAAACATCTCCAAATGGATAAATACAGGTCTGTATGGTTTAAGGGAATCTACTATTGTTCAGCCTACAAAATAATGCCAAGATCAGGTAATAACGATGGCAGTAGATAGTGACCATACACACTTTTCTACAAAATGGACCCCAAAGGCCCAATAATATTGAGAAATGGTGACTGTGATGGCATGAGAAAATGTGACAATTCACCCTCTTGCTCACAAAATCAATCCTGGGTGATGTGAGCTGTATGGATAGGGTGGCTGTTGTCTTGGAACACATTATCACTACTGCAGAACAAACAATGTACAATGGGATGGACCTGGTCAGCCAAAATGGTCACATAATCCTTGGCAGCAAAGCGACCTTGCAGGGTACCCAGGGAATACCACCACAATATGGCTGCCCAAATTATCACTAACCACTCCCCCCCCCAGACCACTCCCCTTCCCATGTTTCACTCTTGGGACCTTCTCAGCCAGAATTTGGAAACAGTGTATAACAACATGAATATGATCAAATGACTTTCTTTCATTGCTCCACAGTCCAGGTTTTATGGTTTCCGCACCACGATTTCGTCTTATGAGCATTTGCATCTGTGATGTGTGGTTTTGGAATTCCAGCTATACCTGCAATTCCCTGCTCATGGAGCTCCCTTTTTGTTGTTTTGGTGCTGAGAGTGTTCGTGAGTGTGAAATTCAGTTCTGCAGTGACTTCTGCAGCTGTCATCCTTATTTTTCATAACCATCACAATCACCTGTCACAATCACTTAACAGACACTTGTGTTGTTTTGGTGCTGACATGGTTCTCGAGTGCAACAATCACTTCTACAGTGTCTTTTGCAGCTGTTATTCTTATTTTTTGTTACAATCACAATCATCTTTCACAATCACTCACCACATACTTCTGTCCGCACTGTGACTTAGCAGGTGTGTTTTTCCTACTTTTCCTGAATGGGGTGTAATCTTTGATACAATGTCTCCTGAAACACCTAACACTTTGGCTGTCTTGGTTATGGGAGCACCCACCATATAACCTCAACAATTTGCCCACATCTGGATTCATTTAGCTCTGACATAATGCACTCACAACTACAAAGAACACTGTTCTGACCATGACCGACATTTGCATGATATTAAGGACATCACTCAGGTGCCATTTAGTCAAATACAACAGCGCAACCTGCAGATTTGTTTAGCATCTGCAATTATGTTCAAGCATGCATATGTTTCCATATCTTTCTCCAACCGCTGTAGAATATATAAATTAATGATAGAGCTTCCACAAAAATTCAGAGCGAAGTGAATATTCTGTATCACTAAAAGTATTATTAGCAACCATATACGAAGTTTCCAGATACATCTACATCTACATCTATACTCTGCAGCTCACTATGAACTGCATGGCAGGGGGTATGTCCCATTGTACCAGTTATTATGATTTCTTCCCATTCCATTCACATATGGAGCATGGAAAGAAATTGATTGAATGCCTCTGAGTGTGCAGTAATTATGGTAATCTTATCCTCATGATCCCTACGTATTGCAGTGTATTCCTAGTCATCAATTAAAGCCAGTTCTAGAAACTTTATGACTTTCTTGGGATAGTTTATGTCGATCTTCAAGACTCTTCCAGCTCAGTTTTTCACTCTCTCTGTGACACTCGCCTGCAGATCAAACAAACCTGTGACCATTTGTGCTGCCCTTCTCTGTATATGTTCAATATTGCCTATTACTTATATTTGGTACTGGTCCCATACACTTGAGCAATATTCTAGAACCAGTCACATGAGTAATTTGTAAGCAATCTCCTTTGTAGACTAATTGCACTTCCCCAGTTTTCTACCAGTAAACTGAAGTCTACCATCTGCTTTGCCCATGACTGAGCCTGTGTGATCATTCTACTTCATATCCCTGCGAAGTGTTAGACCCATAAACTGAGAAAAAAAGAATCTGTCAATGGAACACATTTGAACACCATTTGTTTTGCTGATTATTACTGTACTGCTTGTCTCTAGTGCAGAGAAATTTAAAAAAGAAAAGGAAGAATCTGGTAGAGCAAATTTATGAAAATCAGTCATATTTAGAATAAAATAATTTATTACCAACATATTAAAAAGAAAATAGTACAAATTGACAATGAAGTCAAAGATCCAGTTGGGCTTCTGTATGTAATATAATTGGAGATGACAATTCAATGGACAGGAAAAGAAATAAGTAAAAGATTAAAGATAGCTTAGAGTACTTATGTGTAAACAAAATAAGGTTTTCAAAAATAAACTTCTGATGTGTTTTAAAAGGAAATTTCACAATCAATGTATTACCTGGTTTGATTAATGGCCATGAAACATGGCGAATTTCGCATCAAATAATAGAGAGACATAAGTCTGATCTTGAAAGGAGAGAAAGGGAAACAACCAATGAATCAGGGAACAGAATGGAGAGAAGGTGGTGGTGGTGGTTGTTTTATGGTGTTCAATGGCATGGTTATCAGTGTACTTGCTGAATGTGACTGTATGCCTTTTGTGTGACAAGTGAAGTGTTCTGGTGATTATGTCCTGTTTTTCAGAGACTGTCTGTCAATGTCAACACTTGAGAGAGCAATGAAGATAGCTCCTCGGGACCAGACCTGCTGCGGGACTCTGTCCTCCCAATCTACACCAATGCCAACACTGCCTGCCACACTGCTGACTTAGGTTGGAGTATTCCACAACACTGAGAAGCCCACAGCTATGGGACGAATGCCACTTAAGATGATAAATGACAGTTCAGATTATTCCAATATGAAATGTTTTTCACATATCAGTAATTTATTAATACCATCACTGACAGAAGATGAATTATGATGAACAATAAAACAGAGTACAGTAATATGAGAAATGAATAAACTTAAGTCTCTGAAACAGACAAATAAACAAGTTTTCCTCAATACAGTTTTATAAAACTGCATGTCTACAGTTAAAATTATAATAAGCATACATGGGTCATTGCTAACAAAATCTGATAATTATTATTTAATGTCTCTGAGATAGGTATGTTCAACAGTGTGCTCAAATATCCAATAATTAGTAATAAATAAAATTAACAGTAAAAGAGAATATAGTGAAGAGTAAAAGGAAGTAAAACCAAGAAGAGATGAAAGATAAAATAGCACTACAGATTTATGTGAGTGGCTGATCACTTGATAAAAACTGGTAGAACAAATCACTATGTTACACATTATAAATTGGCTCTCTCTACAGAGATGCCCTGGCTCAACACAAAATTTTAATATTTTTACAACATTTGTATTTTCAACATGTGAAATTGATAGCAAATCCTTTTAGTAAATAAAACAAACCTAATTAAAAATGCAGTGTTTAAACAGGGCTAAGCTGCAAGCACTGCATACTGATGACTCTCCTGGTCTAAAAAGATGACTCTACATCATGCGGGCAATCTGGTTATGATGGAGGCAATGTGGTTACGATGACACGCATCACTGTCAAAGGCTAGGCTTTACTGGACACAGTTTATTGTTAATTCATATAGAACAAAGATTATAGTGTTTGGCGCATTCTATTTTTGACAATCTATTTCACTACTCAACAACAGGCAACTCTGTGCGAATGCACTGTATTGAAGTGTTTCATTACATTTATGAACACAGTCAGGCCACTACTTTATATCTTACTTTTATTTTCTTGTGACGGGTTTTATTATATCTGACAACATGGGTCTCGTATCTCCATATAAGTTATTCTAAATGTTTTAAGTGAGCATGTGAGACCTTATTATGCGAGTTTTCATGTGCTTATATGAAGAAAAAGAGAGAGAGAGAGAGAGAGAGAGAGAGAGAGAGAGAGAGAGAGAGAGAGAGAGTGTGAGTGTTATGTTGGCAGTGAAATGTGTTTCATATGTCCTCTTTTTTGGTATACATGATATCTGATGATGGTCTAAGGACTGAAATCAGTTGTAATCAATAAGTAGGCTTATTTATTATCAGCTCTTGGAGTCGAACAATTACTTCTTAAAAATATTTCCAAGCTGTGGGGCACCACCTTCACAAATATATTATTGTTTATTATTTGAAATCACTTTTATTCTTGTACTGCCACCTCCAGCAGTGTGAGATTACTGGGAGTAGGATGGTATTTCTTAAACTCATACTGGTAATTGCCAAGGAGCCTTCAGATCTCCAGAATCTAGACAATATGGTGGCTAACGATCAGTTCAGTAGACTTTCCCACACATCATCTTAAGGTGACAATACAACTGTTGGTAGGATGTGTACCAGCCTTCCCTGGTTTCATGAAGGATATTACTGTTGCTTCCCTTTATGGGTTGGGGTAGTGGTCATTGATCTAATAATTCTGCTGAAAGCAGCAAGGAGGGTTTCTTTTGTTGCAAACTGATTTACTGTACCATGCTCTGCTGAACATCACCAGCCTTAGGTGAGGATAAGAGCCAATGACAGGGCTGGTTCCAATTCCCAGCTTGTGAATAGGCAGTTGTAATCCTATATGTTGTTTGACATATGATCCAGCCTCATTACACAACTGAAATGTGGGACTCCGGCTAGCCATGCAGGTGTTTTGGAAGAAATGTTCTGCCACTGTTTGGGCTATATTTTCTTAAGTGGAAACTAGGATATGGTTATTCAGTAGAGCAGTGAGTCAAGATATTTGTCCTTCCCCAGAAACCCTCCTTATTGGTACCTATATTTTTGTTGAGGAGGTACAATTGTTTTTGTGGCACAGGAAATCATGCAATCAGATCTTTTTCCTGAAACTTCCTGGCAGATTAAAACTGTGTGCCCGACCAAGACTTGAACTCGGGACCTTGCCTTTCGCGGGCAAGTGCTCTACCATCTGAGCTACCGAAGCACGACTCACGCCCGGTCCTCACAGCTCTACTTCTGCCAGTATCTTGTTTCCTACCTTCCAAACTTTACAGAAGCTCTCCTGCGAAGGCAAAGGTTCCGAGTTCGAGTCTTGGTCGGGCACACAGTTTTAATCTGCCAGGAAGTTTCATATCAGCACACACTCCGCAGTAGAGTGAAAATCTCATTCTGGAAACATCCCCCAGGCTGTGGCTAAGCTATGTCTCCGCAATATCCTTTCTTTCAGGAGTGCTAGTTCTGCATGGTTCGCAGGAGAGCTTCTGTAAAGTTTGGAAGGTAGGAGACGAGATACTGGCAGAAGTATAGCTGTGAGGACCGGGCGTGAGTCGTGCTTCGTTAGCTCAGATGGTAGAGCACTTTCCCGCGAAAGGCAAAGGTCCCGAGTTCGAGTCTCGGTCGGGCACACAGTTTTAATCTGCCAGGATGTTTCATATCAGCGCACACTCCGCTGCAGAGTGAAAATCTCATTATAGGTCTTTTTCCTGTCCTTCCAAAACATTACAAGATTTCTTGCAGATCAATTGCTTTTCAGTCTTCACAGTGCTGCGCTCCTATTGCTTAAAGTAAATTGACACCACTGTTCTACCAAGGAACTCTTCTAAAATATGAGGCACGACTTCAGAATGGATGATCATTGTGAATGATCTGTAACATTGACCACATACACCAGCACACTGTCAAAATCTTCTGTCAAAGCTAGCTGGTAGCTCAGAATTCAGACTTGGCAGCTACCATCAATCAGATACTGCTCCCTTTGTTAAGGTCAAGAAAGAAAAATAGTCACTGGAATGTAACATACACCATTTCCATAAGGTAAGGAAAGGAGCACATGTAGTGAGGCCTACTGCAGAGAACATCCCCAATGTGGTGCTGAACTGTACCTTTTAATAAATATGTAGCATACTCAGTTTCATACTATGAGATTCTCTACAACAAGGCTCCACAGGCAAGTAATAGAGAAGCCCCCCAAAGCACATTTCATACATTGGCATATTTAGGACAAAATGGTGGGTAAGAGTTCTAGAATGAGGTCTGTGAGAATCTATTACTAACAAGTTAATGAGAAGAATGAGGTTTTGCACTCTGCAGCGGAGTGTGTGCTGATATGAAACTTCCTGGCAGATTAAAACTGTGTGCCGGACCAAGATTCGAACATGGGACCTTTGCCTTTCGTGGGCAAGTGCTCTACCAATGGAGCTACCCAAGCACAACTCTCACCTCATCCTCAAAGTTTTACTTCTGCCAGTACCTCATCTCCTACCTTCCAAACTTTACAGAAGCTCTCCTGCGAACCTTGCAGAACTAGCACTCCTGAAAGAAAGGATATTGCGGAGACATGGCTTAGCCACAGACTAGAGGACGTTTCCAGAATGAGATTTTTCATTCTGCAGCAGAGTATGCACTGATATGAAACTTCCTGGCAGATTAAAACTGTGTGCCGGACAGAAATTCAAACAGCCTAGGCGAAGGTCCCATGTCCGAGTCTCGGTCCGGCACACAGTTGTAATCGCCCAGGAAGAGTACGCGAAAGAACTTGCCCCCCTTCTAACAGCCGTGTACCGCAAGTCTCTAGAGGAACGGAAGGTTCCAAATGATTGGAAAAGAGCACAGGTAGTCCCAGTCTTCAAGAAGGGTCGTCGAGCAGATGCGCAAAACTATAGACCTATATCTCTGACGTCGATCTGTTGTAGAATTTTAGAACATGTTTTTGCTCGAGTATCATGTCGTTTTTGGAAACCCAGAATCTACTATGTAGGAACAAACATGGATTCCGGAAACAGCGATCGTGAGAGTCCCAACTCGCTTTATTTGTTCATGAGACCCAGAAAATATTAGATACAGGCTCCCAGGTAGATGCTATTTTTCTTGACTTCCAGAAGGCGTTCGGTACAGTTCCGCACTGTCGCCTGATAAACAAAGTAAGAGCCTACGGAATATCAGACCAGCTGTGTGGCTGGATTGAAGAGTTTTTAGCAAACAGAACACAGCATGTTGTTATCAATGGAGAGACGTCTACAGACGTTAAAGTAACCTCTGGCGTGCCACAGGGGAGTGTTATGGGACCATTGCTTTTCACAATGTATATATATATATAAATGACCTAGTAGATAGTGTCGGAAGTTCCATGCGGATTTTCGCGGATGATGCTGTAGTATACAGAGAAGTTGCAGCATTAGAAAATTGTAGCGAAATGCAGGAAGATCTGCAGCGGATAGGCACTTGGTGCAGGGAGTGGCAACTGACCCTTAACATAGACAAATGTAATGTATTGCGAATACATAGAAAGAAGGATCCTTTATTGTATGATTATATGATAGCGGAACAAACACTGGTAGCAGTTACTTCTGTAAAATATCTGGGAGTATGTGTGCGGAACGATTTGAAGTGGAATGATCATATAAAATTAATTGTTGGTAAGGCGTGTACCAGGTTGAAATTCATTGGGAGAGTCCTTAGAAAATGTAGTCCATCAACAAATGAGGTGGCTTACAAAACACTCGTTTGACCTATACTTGAGTATTGCTCATCAGTGTGGGATCCGTACCAGATCGGGTTGACGGAGGAGATAGAGAAGATCCAAAGAAGAGCGGCGCGTTTCGTCACAGGATTATTTGGTAACCGTGATAGCGTTACGGAGATGTTTAACAAACTCAAGTGGCAGACTCTGCAAGAGAGGCGCTCTGCATCACGGTGTAGCTTGCTCGCCAGGTTTCGAGAGGGTGCGTTTCTGGATGAGGTATCGAATATATTGCTTCCCCCTACTTATACCTCCCGAGGAGATCACGAATGTAAAATTAGAGAGATTAGAGCGCACACGGAGGCTTTCAGACAGTCGTTCTTCCCGTGAACCATACGCGACTGGAACAGGAAAGGGAGGTAATGACAGTGGCATGTAAAGTGCCCTCCGCCACACATCGTTGGGTGGCTTGCGGAGTATAAATGTAGATGTAGATGAAGTTTCATATCAGCGCATACTCTGCTGCAGAGTGAAAAATCTCATTCTGGAAACATCCCCTAGGCTGTGGCTAAGCCATGTCTCTGCATTATCATTTCTTTCAGGAGTGCTAGTTCTGCAAGGTTCACAGGAGAGCTTCTGTAAAGTTTGGAAAGTAGGAGACGAAGTACTGGCAGAAGTAAAGCTGTGAGGACGGGGTGTGAGTCGTGCTTGGGTAGCTCGGCTGGTAGAGCACTTACCCGCGATAGCCAAAGGTCTCGTGTTCAAGTCTCGGTCCGGCACAGAGTTTTAATCTGCCAGGAAGTTTCAAGTTAATGAGAAGTTAGATAAGTTTTGCACACTGAAACAACATGGGATATGAACAGATATAATCGTGCCTTGTATCAAGTACTATAGCTCTGATGGGTGGGAACCTGTAAGACTATTACACCTGTCACCCTTTCACCACTGAGGGTGTCATTATTACAATGCTTGTGTGTAGTCCTACACCATTGGCTGCACACCAACCAGCACTGCACCACAAAATGGCATCAAAAAGGTGCTGACTCACATGCCAATGGAAAGAGCAGGCAGTGCCACACCTAGCTAGGAAGACAAGAGTTCAGCATCCCCTGTCAACGCTGACTTAACCATCCACCCATCGGTGGTCAGCCCCAGTTTGGTCACAAACTTCCAAGACATCAGTACTGAGTAATAAAAAGACAATACTTAGCCTGTGTTCTGCGAGTAGTTATAGAGTGTAAAAGTAATTGCATGGAGGCACAGAAAGCACACCAAGCCACCTCATAATGAGAAGTTAACTAATGTACGCGTTTCTTTTTCGAAATAAAGTGCTCCACTAATCTGCAAGTGTTATGTACAGGTCATTTTGGATTCCTGCCACTGGCCATCACAGGAAGAGGAGGAGGAGATTAGTGTTTAACGTCCCGTCGACAACGAGGTCATTAGCGATGGAGCGCAAGCTCGGATTACGGAAGGATGGGGAAGGAAATCGGCCGTGCCCTTTCAAAGGAACCATCCAGGCATTTGCCTGAAGCGGTTTCGGGAAATCAAGGAAAACCTAAATCAGGATGGCCGGAGATGGGAGTGAACCGTCGTCCTCCCGAATGCGAGTCCAGTGTGCTAACCACTGCGCCACCTCGCTCGGTCACTGGCCATCACAACTTCTCTCCTTTCTTGTCTGTGCCAGTGCTGACTTCAACAGCACCAGACACAAAATCTGGCACCGCTGATTGCAGGTTCGCTCTTCATTGCTCCTTCATAGTGTGTCACTAATATTTTTCTCTTTTCTTCCAGAGGAGCATTGCTACAAACTGTGTTCTTTCTTGCAGACAAGCAGCAACGCTTTCACTATTTGTGCATTCATATTGCTTATAATTAATCTGTTGCCGGCCTCCTCTCATTAAAATGGCCTCTAACCTGCCTCCTAAGTCACCTGAGCCTACACCTCAGGTTGCTGCCGACTTTAACCTAATTCAGTTTATTCAGTTTCAGAACCATCAAATGTAGCAGGTGATGATGGCAGTCCTGCAGCTTATTAATGCAAAAGCCGCTGTTGCGTCAACTCCACCACAGCCAGCCACATCCACAGCACCACCCCCATGCATTCAACCTTTCCGAGCTTTCAATGAACAACAAGGGGAATGGAACAAGTGGTATGCTCAGTCAGTCACTCATTGTGCTATACTTCAAGGCACTGTGAAACTTTCTTATTTCTTGTAATCCAACAGAGTCGCTAAGCTATTCCCAATTAGTAGGACAGATTTGCTAGTTTTTGAAGACTTAGTTTCGGCCCTCACTAAGTATTATGAGGATCAGGTACAAGTTGCTGCAGCTCGTTACAAGTTCTTTTGATTACGGAAAAAACCAGAACAGACATTATGTCAGTGGGTCACTGAACTTCAGGGTTTGACACAACAGTGTCATTTTCAATGAAGCTGCAGACAGTACTTTAATGATGCAATGATTCGTGATGCAATTACATACAATACGCCAGACAGTAGTATTCGAGAACAAATTTTCAAACTTTCTGATCCTAATTTGAAATAAGTGTTACAAATCACTGAACATCAGGACTCGTGTGTGAGTGATGTGGAAAACTTTGACGTAGCTCCCACTTGCAGAGTAACACAAAGTGACAAACAGGTACGGCCTTGTGACCAACTACCACATGCAAACCTGGTAACAGTAACAGTAACAGTGTTACTTAATTGACTGAGGAGTTTCCTGATTTATTTCCTGAAGAACTTGGCAGCACAAATAATTTTGTGCTGCACATTACTATGAAGGACAATCTGCAACCTAAGTTCTTTTGGGCGTGTCCTCTCTCTCATGCAGTTAGAGATAAAGTTGCAATTGTGAACTTAAAGAATGGCAAGACAATGGTGTTATTGCTCCTGTCCAGGCTAATCAATCTTACCAAAGCCTTCTGGATGACGTTGTCTTTGTGTTGATTTTAAATCCACTGAGAATCCACAAACAATAGTTCATATTTACCTGTTGCCTTGCCGTAAGGAATTCGTAGACACGCTTGGTGTGGGCCACTATTTTTCAAAAACTGACCTAAGCGATGTATATTTGCAAATTCCACTAGATGTGGAGTTTCAGAAAGTGTTTGTGGTCAGCACACATTTAGGGTTGTTCAAATTTTTGCACTTGCCCTTAGGCAGTGCTTCCACACCTGTCATATTACAACGCTACTTAGAACAGCTTACTGCAGAAGTTTCCAGCTGTTCGAATTCCTGGACAATATTGTGGTGTCAGGACGTACACCAAAGGAACATATCAGTAACCTTTGTACACCTTTTCAAGTACTTTTAGCTGCAGGTTTCAGGTATTGTCTGGACAAATTTGCTTTTTTTCAGACTGAAATTCAGCCATGTTATTAATAGTCAAGGTGTTCACCACCTTAAATCACATTTGCTGGTCATCCAGGACCTTCCTGCCCCATGGAACATGACAGAATTGCAGCCAGTTCTTGGAAAGTTGACATATCATATCCGCTTTATACCCAATGCAGCCCAGATAGTGGCTCTGTTGCAATGTTTGTGCCAGAAGCATGTGCCTTTTGTTTGGACCAAAGACTGTCAGGATGCATTCCAGAAACTTAAAAATGCCTTGTTGAGTGACAAATGCCTTGTTCATTTTGATCCCGCTAAGCCTGTGGTTTTGGCAGTGAACACTCCTTTGTGTGGGATTGGAGCTGTGCTACTATACTCAAATCGAGAAGGAAGTGCTTGCCCTTATCCATGGCATGACAAAGTTTCACCATTATCTGTTTGGTTGGAAGTTTTACCTAGCGTAAGACCATAAGCCACTTCAGTCTTTGTTTCATCCATCCAAACCTGTTCCACCACACATGACTCAGAAGCTATAATGTTGGGCTTTGTCACTGTCACAGTATCAGCACGAAATCTTGTACTGGGCCACGCTGAAGATTGCAAATGTTGATGTGTTTTCTCTCCTTCCTGTTGGTCCTGATTCTGAAGAGCAGGCACTGCCATACCTACAAGGAGAGAGAGTTCAGCATCCTCTGTAAATGTTGACTTCACAAGCTGCCCATTGCAGGTAAGCCCCAGTTCGGTTGCAGAGTTCGAGAGCATCACTACTGAGTAACAGAAAGATGATGCTTAGCCTGCATTTGTGAGTAGTAATAGAGTGTAAAAGTAATTGCATGTAGCAGACACAAGGGAGCATATCAAGCCACCCCATAACAAAAAGTTAACTTACTTTTCTTTCCTTTTTAGAAATAAAGTGTTCTATTAATCTGCAAGTGTTATGTACAGATCATTTTTGATTCCCACCACTGGCCATCGCAACTTCTCTGCTTCCTTGTTTGCGTTGGTGCTGACTCCCACAGCATCCGACACAACAGCTTGAATGCCTCAGCAAATGCAGTCAGAGGACTTCATATATATAGACATATTGTAGACATATATAGACAGGTTCTGCCTGCACTAGGAATTTTAACTCCTCTAAGTCAGTCCTACACTCTTGCAAATTTCACTGAAAGTTGGCACCCATACCCCAGAGAAATTTCTCCTTTCCCTTCCATCCTTGTTATGATGGGGATGTTGAGACAAGTCTCTACGTCCATACTCCATCATACATACTGTTGGAGTTTTGTGATCAGATGACTTCTGCAGTTTTCGTAGACCTTGATCTAACGTTGGGAGTGATCTTAGTTAGTAGATGGAGGATCATATTGTGCCTCAAACAGTTAAGGATCTATACAGCTCATATCTCACTTGCCTGGCTACGACTTAAACAACTGAGGTGAAGCAGATTCCTGAGATTAGCTACCTAAGCAGCCATCCATTCAATCAGCACATAGCACACCTACATATAGAGGGTGTTTTGAAAGAAATTTCTAACTTTCTCACAGTCTAGATGGTTAAGGCAAAACCCCTTTCTCTGTGACATATGAAGTTTATTCATTGCCATTAAATGAAACAACAAGTTTACTGTTACCAGTCACTGGTAACAGTAAACTTGTTGTTTCATTTAATGTCAATAACAGTCACGTTAAAGCTTAACCTAAAATGTTCACATTTAAAATTTATTCATTGCGTTCAACAGCGGTCATTGAAAAATTCCTGGAGGTTATGGTAAAGAGGACTGGTGGCACAGGCCAGTTCCCTGCTCAAGAATCCTGGGATCACCAGGACAAGCAGAGCTTGGACCGGCAGCACAAAGAGAGAAATACTACTGCAAAGGCTTGTGGTCCTTTGCAAATATCACAGTCACACTAGAGTCATGAACCCCCTACAAGTATATAATTTTGACTGTAATGAAAATGAAATGTAGTTGGGTGGGATATGTAGCCAGACAATTGGTTGACTGATGGCCCAACGAAGTTCTCAGTTATGAAGTCTTTTGCGATGGGTGTTTAGGATACAACCTTCTCGGTTGACTTGTCATGTCAAATTTGGATTCTTGTAAATCTGAAGTGGAAAAATAAATGACAGCTTTTTTATACAAAGTAATTCTTGTCTGGATTCTAAGATATAACTAAAGGGCCTAATGTAAGATGGGTAAATGACACAAGAAAATTTGTAGAACAGCATGGATATGTAGTATACAGCTAAAAAGCACAACACACAGCCATGTCTGGTGGCAGCTTTATTCAGCAGTGAATGTCAAGTGGCTTACAGTCAATTTTTGTACGTATTTATATCATTATCAAGATCAAAGCAATAAAAATATGATAACTATTCTATAGTACATAGTGTTCCAATGAAACGCTAAATGGTGAATGCTGAAGGTCCTACGAGGTGCATTCAAGTTCTAAGGCCTCCGATTTTTTTTCTCGGGACTGGAAAGAGATAGAAACATGCGCATTGTTTTAAAATGAGGCCGCGTTCATTGTCAATACGTCCCAGAGATGGCAGCACCCTACGGCAGATGGAATTTTACCGCCAGCAGCAAGAATGAGAACTGTTTTAAATACTTAAAATGGCGACGTTTTCCTTACTTGAACAGCGTGCAATCATTCGTTTTCTGAAATTGCGTGATGTGAAACCAATTGAAATTCATTGACAGTTGAAGGAGACATGTGGTGATGGAGTTCTGGATGTGTCGAAAGTGCGTTTGTGGGTGCGACAGTTTAATGAAGGCAGAACATCGTGTGACAACAAACCGAAACAACCTCGGGCTCGCACAAGCTGCTCTGACGACATGATCGAGAAAGTGGAGAGAATTGTTTTGGGGGATCGCCGAATGACTGTTGAACAGATCGCCTCCAGAGTTGGCATTTCTGTGGGTTCTGTGCACACAATCCTGCATGACGACCTGAATATGCGAAAAGTGTCATCCAGGTGGCTGCCACGAATGCTGACGGACGACCACATGGCTGCCCGTGTGGCATGTTGCCAAGCAACGTTGACGCGCAACGACAGCATGAATGGGACTTTCTTTTCGTCGGTTGTGACAATGGATGAGACGTGGATGCCATTTTTCAATCCAGAAACAAAGCGCCAGTCAGCTCAATGGAAGCACACAGATTCACCGCCACCAAAAAAATTTCGGGTAACCGCCAGTGCTAAAAAAATAATGGTGTTCATGTTCTGGGACAGCGAGGGCGTAATCCTTACCCGTTGCGTTCCAAAGGGCAGTACGGTAACAGGTGCATCCTACGAAAATGTTTTGAAGAACAAATTCCTTCCTGTACTGCAACAAAAACGTCCGGGAAGGGCTGCGCGTGTGCTGTTTCACCAAGACAACGCACCTGCACATCGAGCTAACATTACGCAACAGTTTCTTCGTGAACAACTTTGAAGTGATTCCTCATGCTCCCTAGTCACCTGACCTGGCTCCTAGTGACTTTTGGCTTTTTCCAACAATGAAAGACACTCTCCGTGGCCGCACATTCACCAGCCGTGCTGCTATTGCCTCAGCGATTTTCCAGTGGTCAAAACAGACTCCTAAAGAAGCCTTCGCCGCTGCCATGGAATCATGGTGTCAGCGTTGTGAAAAATGTGTACTTCTGCAGGGCGATTACGTCGAGAAGTAACACCAGTTTCATCGATTTCAGGTGAGTAGTTAATTAGAAGAAAAATCGGAGGCCTTAGAACTTGAATGCACCTCGTATTACGGTGACAGTGATTGGGCACTGGTAACACCAACAATCTCTAGTTTATACAGAATCTTATTAACAGTGGTTGTTCTTTACATGTGTTATTTGTGACTGGTAATGGGGAGTGGGGTGAGGGGAGGTCGTACTGCACAATGTATCCTCCATGATACACGACAATATGGCTTGTGAAGTATATATGTAGATGAACCTTGATTCGACAACCAATACTGATCGAACTTCCTCATATTTGGCCCCATTCAAGAAGATAAATTTACTTTCAGGGATGCTATAATACAATAAACACTGCCCCTTTGATCTCACCACTCTCTGAGACCAGAACATTACAAAAACTGATTTTGTGGAGGTAGAGAATGGCAGAAATTCTATGAAGACAAATATCTGAATAATGATATTGAATGAGCACTGTTCTTTAGCTGTTTTGAGGAGTATCTCTGTTAGCTTACATAGTTCATCCTGTTGTAATGCTAATAATTGTTGTTGTGGTCTTCAGTCCAAAGATAGATTTCACATAGCTTTCCACTTTAGTCTACCCAGTGCAGGCCTCTCCATATCTGCCAAACTACTGCAAACTACATCCATTTGAACCTGTTTCCTGTACTCAAGCCTTGGTCTCCATCTAAAACTTTTACTCTCTTCACTTCTCTCCATTACCAAATTCCTAGTTGGTGTGATGAATGGCTGCTAGCTCAAAATGTAGAAAAATGTAAGTTAATATGGATTAGCAGGAAAAACAAACCAACATCAGTAGTGTACTGCTTGACACAGTTACATTGTTTAAATATCTGTGCATAACATTGCAAAGAGATACGAAATGGAGCAAGCATCTGAGGATTCTAATAGGGAAGGCAAATGGTTGACTTTGGTTTACTGGGAGATTTCTGTAAAGCAAACTGCATAGGACACTAGTGTGGCCTATTCTTGAGTACTGCCCGAATGTTTGGGATCCACACCAAGTCGAATTAAAGGCTGCTAGATTTGTTACTGGTGGCTTTGAACAACACGCAATTATGGGCACACTTCAAGAACTCAAATGGGAATCCCTGGAGGGAAGGCAAAGTTCTTTTCGAGCAACACCAGTGAGAAGATTTAGAGAACTGGAATTTAAGGCTGACTGCAGAAAGATTCTACTACACATAAGGACCACCAAGATAAGATATAAGAAACTATGGCTCACATTGCACTGTTCTGGTCTTCCGTCCAAAGACTGGACTGATGCAGCCCTTCACGTTATACTATCCTGTGCGAGCCTCTTCACCCCTGAATACCTACTGCAACCTACATCTTTTTGAAACTACTTACTGTATTCATCTCTTGGACTTCCTCTATGATTTTAAACCCCACACCTCCCTCCAATACTATGTTGGTGATCCCTGGTGTCGCAGAACTTATCCTATTAACCAATCCCTTCTTTTGGTAAGTTGTCTCCCCAATTCTATTCAGTACCGCCTCAATAGTTAGGTGATAAACCCAACTAACCTTCGGCATTCTTCCGTAGCACCACATTTCAGAATCTTCTATTCTCTTTTTGTCTAAACTGTTTATCATCCATGTGTCACTTCCATATTGTGGCTACACTCCACACAAACAACTTCAGAAAAGACTTCCTAACACTTAAATTATATTCAAAGTTAACAAATTTCTCTTCTTCAGAAATGCTTTTCTTGCCATTGTCAACCTACATTTTATATCCTCTCTACTTCCTTAGTAATTTTGCTGCACAAATCTGTTTCCCTTAGCGTCACCTGATTTAATTCAATGACATTCCACTAGCCTTGTTTTACTTTTGTTGATGTTTTTCTTATACATTCCTTTCAAGACACTGTCCATTCCATTCAACGGCTCCACCAAGTCCTCTGCTGTCTCTGACAGAATTACAATGTCATTGGCAAACCTCAAAGCTTTTGTCTCTTCTCGCTGGACTTTAATTTCTACTCAAAACTTTTCTTTTGTTTTACTTACTGCTTGTTCAATATACAGACTGAATAATTTCAGGGATGGGCTACAACCCTGTCTCACTCCCTCCTCAACCACTGCTTCCCTTCCATGCCCCTCGACTCTTATTACTGCCATCTGGTTTCTGTAAAAACTGTAAATAGCCCTTCGGTCCCTGTATTTTACTCCTGCCACCTTTAGAAATTGAAACAGAGTATTCCAGTCAACACTGTGAAAAGCTTTCTCTAAGTCTACAAATGTTATAAATGTAGGTTTGCCTTTCCTTAACCTATCTTCCACGAAAAGTTGTAGAGTCAATATTGTCTCGCGTGTTTCTACATTTCTCTGGAATCCAAACTGATTCTCCCCAAGAGCAGCTTCTACCAGTTTTTCCAGTCTTCTGTAAAGAATTCATGTTAGTATTTTGGAACCGTGTCTTATTAAACTGATAGTTCAGTATTTTCACACATTACCATCAGCTTTCTTTGGAATTGGAATTATTATATTCTTCCTGAAGTCTGAGGTTATTTCACCTGTTTCATACATCTTGCACACCAGATGGGAGAGTTTTGTCATGGCTGGCTCTTCCCAGGCTAACAGCAGTTCTGATGGAATATCATCATCTCCCGGGGCCTTGTTTCAACTTAGGTCTTTCAGAGCTCTGTCAAATTCATCTTGCACTATCATGCCTCCCATCACACTTTCATCTATGTCCTCTTCCATTTCCATAATATTGCCTTCAAGTTCGTCTCCCTTGTGCAGACACTCTATACACTCCTTCCATCTTTCAGCTTTACCTTCTTTGCTTAGGACTGGTTCTCTTTTCTCTAAAGGTCTCTCTAATTTTCTCTAGTGATATGTGCTTCTAAATCCTTACATTTGTCCTCTAGCCAGTCCTGCTTAATCACTTTGCACTTCCCGTCAATCTAATTTTTTAGACGTTTGTATTTCCTTTTGCCTGCTTCACATAAAGCACTTTTCTATTTTCTACTTTCATCAGTTAAAGTCAATATTCCTTTTGTTACCCAAGGATTTCATCTTTTTACCTACTTGATCCTCTACTGACCTCACTATTTCATCTACTCAACCTCTCAACAACCTCTAGTTCTTTTAACTTATCCAGGTCTCATCTCCCTATTTCTTATCCTTTTCCAGTTACTTCAGTTTTAATCTAAAGTTCAGAACCAATAAATTGGGGTCAGAGCCGACATCTGCCCCTGTAAATGTCTTACAATTCAAAATCTGGTTCTTAAATCTCTGTCTAACCATTACATATTCAGCCTGAAACCTTCCCGTATCTCCTGGTCTCTTCCATGCATACAACCTTCTTTTACGATTCTTAAACCAAGTGTGCTTGGAAAAAATTATGGCTGTAGTTTCCCCTTGCTTACAGCCATTTGCAGCACCAGCACAGCAAGGCCATTCTGATTGATGTTACAAGGCCAGATCAGTCAATTATCCAGACTGTTGCTCCTGCAACTGCTAAAAAGGCTGCTGCCTCTCTTCAGGAACCACATGTCTGTCTGGCCTCTCAACAGATACCCTTGTATTGTGACTGCATCTATGATACGGCTATCTGTATCACTGAGGCATGCAACCCAACCCACTGACAACGAGGTCCATGGTTCATGGGGTAGGGGGCTAGGGATCATTCGAAGGCATAGACACTCATTTATGAGTGGAACAGGAAAGGAAATGGCTATTAGTGGTATGGAGTACTATCCTCCAAGGGCTGTATGGTGGACTGCAGAGTATCTTTGTAGCTGTATATGCAGACAATTCATTCATGCCTCAGGGTGTGTCCTATTAAATGTTCCTTTCTTTCAGTCAAGATGTGGAACAAATTTCTTTTTCTTCATTACTTATTTGATTTAGCCACCAAATCCTCAGCATTCTCCTGCAGTGCCACATTTCAACAGCTTCTATTCTCTTCTAATCTGAATTATTTATCATCCACACTTAATTTCCATACAAGGCTAGTGTGGTTTAACAAACTTCTCTTTTTCAGAAATGCAGAATGCTATCGTCAATCTGTAACCTGTGTTAGTTTGTTGCCCAAAAAACAAAGTTTCAGTGTCTCATTTCCTAATATAATGCTATCAGCATAGCCAGATTTAAGCACATTCCATTACTCTTGTGTTACTTTTGTTGATGTTCATCTTATAACTCATTTTCAATAAATTATCCACTTTCTTCAATTGATCTTTGATACACTCAAATGGAAGGGTACTAGTACAATAAAAACCAGATCACATTATACATTCTTGGCAAAAAGGAGTATTTAGGCATATTTTGATGTTAGGAATATTTATGTTGGATTAAGCACTACTACTGAAATATTTGCTGTCACTTCTCACCATGGATGATAGAGGAAACTATTGTATGATTCTTCTCCACTGAGGAAGGAGGTGGTTATATAGCAGGAGGATGCAACCAAGAGAATATGTGGTGTGTACAAACCTTCTGTAGATAGCTTTATAGAAAGTTTTACATACTGAGAAAAATCTCTCACTTCATTTGTTCCCTTATGTAAGTCACTGTCAACCCCCAACAAAAAAAATAGATACTAAAATCCTGCGAACTCCCTAAGCAATTACATTGGATTCCCCTTGAAACAATATTAAAAATGAGCAGCGATGAGATTTTTGAAGTAAATAAAAGTGTATGTTGAATGAATAGGCTAACAGGATACTGAGTTTGTGCATATAAAGGGTGTTACAAAAAGGTACAGCCAAACTTTCAGGAAACATTCCTCACACACAAATAAAGAAAAGATGTTATGTGGACATGTGTCCGGAAATGCTTAATTTCCATGTTACAGCTCATTTTAGTTTCGTCAGTATGTACTGTACTTCCTCGATTCACCGCCAGTTGGCCCAATTGAGGGAAGGTAATGTTGCCTTCGGTGCGTGTGTTGACATGCGACTCATTGCTCTACAGTACTAGCATCAAGCACATCAGTACGTAGCATCAACAGGTTAGTGTTCATCACGAACGTGGTTTTGCACTCAGTGCAATGTTTACAAATGCGGAGTTGGCAGATCCCATTTGATGTATGGATTAGCACGGGGCAATAGCCGTGGCGCGGTACGTTTGTATCGAGACAGATTTCCAGAATGAAGGTGTCCCGACAGGAAGACGTTCGAAGCAATTGATCGGCGTCTTAGGGAGCACGGAACATTCCAGCCTATGACTCGCGACTGGGGAAGACCTAGAACGACGAGGACACCTGCAATGGACGAGGCAATTCTTCGTGCAGTTGACGATAACCCTAATGTCAGCGTCAGAGAAGTTGGTTGACCAAGTCACTGTATGGAGAGTGCTACGGGAGAACCAGTTGTTTCCATACCATGTACAGAGTGTGCAGGCACTATCAGCAGCTGATTGGCCTCCACAGGTACACTTCTGCGAATGGTTCATCCAACAGTGTGTCAATCCTCATTTCAGTGCAAATGTTCATTCCAACGTGATCAAATTGTAAATTTTCACAATCAACATGTGTGGGCTGACAAGAATCCACACGCAATTGTGCAATCACGTCATCAACACGGATTTTCTGTGAACATTTGGGCAGGCATTGTTGGTGATGTCTTGATTGGGCCCCATGTTCTGCCACCTACGCTCAATGGAGGACGTTATCATGATTTCATACGGGATACTCTACCTGTGATGCTAGAACATGTGCCCTTACAAGTACGACACAACATGTGGTTCATGCATGGCGGAGCTCCTGCACATTTCAGTCGAAGTGTTCGTACGCTTCTCAACAACAGATTCGGTGACCGATGGATTGGTAGAGGTGGACCAATTCCATGGCCTCCACGCTCTCCTGACCTCAACACTCTTGACTTTCATTTATGGGGGCATTTGAAAGCTCTTGTCTACGCAACCCCGGTACCAAATGTAGAGACTCTTCGTGCTCGTATTGTGGACGGCTGTGATACAATACGCCATTCTCCTGGGCTGCATCAGCGCATCAGGGATTCCATGCGACGGAGGGTGGATGCATGTATCCTCGCTAACGGAGGACATTTTGAACACTTCCTGTAACAAAGTGTTTGAAGTCACGCTGGTACGTTCTGTTGCTGTGCGTTTCCATTCCATGATTAATGTGATTTGAAGAGAAGTAATAAAATGAGCTCTAACATGGAAAGTAAGTGTTTCCGGACACATGTCCACATAACATATTTTCTTTCTTTGTGTGTGAGGAATGTTTCCTGAAAGTTTGTCCGTACCTTTTTGTAACACCCTGTACAAGAAACTCAAATTAATACTTAGAATCAAGGATGGGTATAAACTTTTCTAAATATACATACATACTCTGCAGAACACTGTGAAATGCATGGCAGAGAGCACTTTATATCGTACCAAATGTTAAGATTTCTTCCCCTTCCAATCGCACGTGGAGCACAGGAAGAATGGCTGCTAAAATGATCCTATGCTTGCTGTAATTAGTATAATTTTATCTTTACAGTAGCTCTGGGTTCAAGCCACAGTGAGGATGAACAACATCTATGGATTCCTCAATTGCAATAATGGTTCCTGAAATTTTGGAAGCAGGGTTTCACATGATAACTTGTGTATCTCAAAGTAACCGACACTATGTTTTTCAATCTTTCCACTATTCTCTCCAGTGAGTTAAGCAAATCTTTTTTGACCATTCACGCCATCCTTCCATACAGGATGTAACCAAATTCCCCTTACAGACATTGAGGACTTGTAGTGGGGACCAAGACAAGGTTAGCATAAGAACTCATGTGCAGAAACATACTGTCTTCCCGGTACATGCAAAATACTGCAATACACATTTAAAACCCCCGCATTTTCAGTGCCACTGACTAGGGTATTACATATGCCACTCACCCATCACCCAATGTCCCACGCCCACTGCAGGTTTGTTCACATGCCATTCTGTTGAGTTTGTGATCTGCCCACATAGGTTTGTACCTACTGTTGTGCTTGTTGTCTTTGTTTATACTGTACTACTGTACAGTAGTGATCAAACTACAGTACCGAATACAAGCCATGCATACATTTCATTTTTAGTACTTTGTTAATGACCATGGTGAACTACACATCTGCGAAATATGCCGACACGATGTTATTGTACAGCAAAGCTTGATGCAATGGGAGGATTTCATGTCAGTTATATGCAGAGTATTTTCCAAACTGCCAGATACCTTCGCATTCCCTCTTTGTTATGGTATACCAATGGGTCTTGGAAATGGGTACATTCATCACCAGCAAGGACAACTATGGCGCTCCGTGGCAGTAGCTCACATCCGAGTTTGAAGAGGCTGTATTCCATGCGGTAGAAGAGAACATGATAACAAGTACCAGAAACGCTGGTGATTGACGGAGTGTGGATCATTAAATTGTCTGGTGCATTCTACACGAGCAGCAGCTACATCTGTAACAACCCCAGAGGACAAAGGCAATGCAGCTACAGGATTTTGCGCACAAGCGCAATTCTGAAAGTGGTTCTTGTATTGTTGTGTGGAATTCCAATGGCGGATACTTTTCATGGATGAAGCAAAGCTCACCGGGTAAGGAGTTCTCAATTCCCACAACATTCATGTGAGCACTGATGAAAACCTGCATGCTACGAGCCCCCATGGGTTTTGGGAACAATACAATCTCAACATTCGGGTAGGATTTCTGGATGGATGTGTGATTGGGCCATAACTTCTTCCACCTCATTTCTGGGAACTGTGTACTTGTGACTCCTTGATGGCGAACTGCATGGGCTCTTGGAAGATGTTCCAATGCATGTGAGACAAAACATGTGGTTCCAGTACAATGGTACACCAACTCATTTTTCATGTCCAGTTTGAGATCATCTGGATTTGGTCATAGTGGCCTGATACCTTGGCCTGCAGATTCTCCCAACTTGAACTCGCAAGATTACTACATGTGGGGTGACATGAAATCCTGGATTTATGAGAACCCTGGAGGCATCTGAGCAAGACCCACTGATCTGGGTTAAGGATGCCGCAGATGTCAGAGAGCCAAGGATGGTGACTGTGTGCCCCAAAAGATACGGAGGTACTGTATCTGTGTTGATGTCGTTGGTTGTCACAATGCACCCTACTTGTAAGTGAACACAAGACAATATGCAGCAGGAGTCAGAGAGCAATGTGTGATGTATTCTGCACAAGCAGGAAAACAGTATGCTTGCGGAGTTCCCTTGTTAAACTTAACTGTCTTGGTCACCTCTACAAGTCCTCAAAAGTTGTAGTGCCTCAAGAATTTCTATGTAAGTTCTAGAGACACTCGGCTTTCCTCCATCTCAAACACCCGATATTTTAAGTACGAGGGTGAGAGAGTGGAGATGTGTCTACCTCACCACCGGTTTCTGTGTGCAGGATGGATGTGTATTGGGAGAATACTGCAATAGTGACAGTTGATCGGCATGGACAAGTTTTTGCTGCTCGCGCCATAGAAGATGTATGTCCAGTACAAGGAGCAAGCACACTTTATTCCTTGGTGGTGTAACAACTGTATTTCATGTGAACAAATGAATTACATATTGAACTAAAGACAGTTACATTTGATTTTCTGGTGTTGGACTTGCTAGAAGCAAGAACCGTATAGTGGTTATTAAACCAAACATATTATAATTGTATCTGTTAGTATCTAATGGTCCAAGACGCGGATGACTTGTGAAGTTATTTTGTTGTGGAGATGAAAATATAACAGATTTTTTTGTGGGGTTTAAGGGCACAAAACATCTAAGGTCCTAAGTGCCCAGTATAGGGCCATAGAATGCTGGGACCACGAGGGTAAAAAACCGTTGCAAGATCCAATATTAAAAAAATAATAATAAATAAATAAAAAAATAAAAATAAATCTAAAACATCAAGACATTACGGAAGAGTATCTAAAAGACGTCGACAAGACACTGGAGTCATCAGGTAGAAATCAAGTGTCTTTTGTCATATTACTGCGTTTAAAAAAAATTAAAATGTGAGTCACAGCTCGCACATTATCCGCTAAAATGTCTGGCAAAGCAGGCGGCAGCCCGATCCTGAGACGTAAGTGGTTAAAATAGGGGCAGAGGATCAGGAAATGTCTGACTGTTGCTACATAAAAGAACAGCTGGGTGCAGTGTCGCCACTCAACAAGTGGCGGTGACTAAAACGACAGTGCCCTATTCGCAACCGAGGTAACATTACTTCCTCATGGCGAGACGGCCGGGAGGAAGTCGATCAGGCTGTTAGGAGAGGTGACTTCTCTGACTTTGTTCCCATGAAGGGAGCACCAATGGTCATGCCACAGTGACGTGATACGCTGATAGAGAAAAGTATAAATATATTGCGAGGGAACAGTGTAAGAGGCGGGCCGATCGAGATGGTCTGCGGTCTTGGCCGCAGAATCAGCAGCATCACTCCCAGGCACACCAACATGGCCAGAAACCCACATGAACATCACTTGGGCTCCTCCATCTGGGAACAGATGGAGGCAGTCCTGGATCCGTCGAACAATGGGGTAGACTGGATCGGGATCATCTAGACTATGAAGGGCACTGAGGGAGTCAGAGTAGATCACACAGCTTTGAGCTGTTGCCTCTGGACATAGTGAACAGCCCAATAGAGGGCAAAATGCTCTGCTGTAAAAATTGTGCACTGGTCGAGAAGCCGATATTGAAAATTGTCAGCCCTGAGGACAAAAGCACAGACAACACCTTGGGTGGACTTGGAAGCATCAGTGTACAAAAATATGCTATCGGCAAGTTGTGAGCAAAGTTCGAGAAATTTGCAGCGATAGGTCAGCTCGGGAGTCGAATCCTTCAGGGACGAGCTGAGGCCAAAATGAACACAAACCTGTGTCTGAAGCCAAGGTGGTGAAAGGCTCTTCCCCATTCGGAAAGTGGCAGGAAGTGTGAACTGCAGCTGCTGAAGCAGGTGACAAAAGCGGACGCTGGGAGGCAGAAGAGGAGAAACTTACATCTCGTACTGGTGGTCAAGAATGTCATCAGAAAAAGGGTCAAAGGTTGGGTGGCCTAGCATGGAAGAAAGCCGACACGCATATCCACTGAGTAGGATGTCGCGCCGGTATGACAGTGGTAGTTCGCCGGCTTCTGCATAGAGACTATCAACTGGGCTAGTACAGAAGGCACCAGTGGCGAGACGGATCCCCAAATGATGTATTGTATTTAGATGGCATAAGAGAGACAGCAGTGCAGAGGAGTAGACAATGCACCCATAATTCAACTTGGAGCGGACAAGAGATCAATAGAGGCAGAGGAGAACAGTCCGGTCAGCTCCCCAAGAGGTACTGCTCAAAACGTGAAGGACATTTAGGGGCTGGGCGCAGCATGCAGCCAGGTAGGACATGTGGGGAGACTAACTGAGTTTCCAATCGAATGTAAACCCTAAGAACTTCATAGCATCTACGAGCGGGAGAGCATTTTGGCCCAGTCTCAAGGATGGTGGAAGAAACGCCTTGTACCGCAAGAAGTTGATGCAAACGGATTTGGTAGCAGAAAAGCGGAAACCATTTGTGATGCTCCACGAATAGAGACGGTCCAGACAATGCTGAAGACAGCATTGCAAGAGACATGTCCGCTGGGAGCTGCAATAAATAGCAAAGTCGTAAAAGAAAAGAGAACTAGAAACACCAGCTGGAAGGCAGTCCATAATGGGGATGATGGCTATGGCGAAGAGAATGACACTCAGTACGGAGCCCTGAGGCACCCCGTTCCCCTGTGAAAAGGTATGGGATAAGGAGGAACCCACACATACTTTAAAAACTCGGTCTGTTAAAAATTCCCAGATGAAAGTGGGAAGATGACTGAAAAGGCCCCATGTGTGCATAGTATGTAAATGCCTGCCTGGCAACAAGTATCATAGGCTTTCTCCAAATCAAAGAAAATGGCCACCGTGAAAATTATTCATTATGAACGTTGACAGGGTGACAAGATGATCAACTGCCGAGCGGCGCTTTCGGAACCCACACTGAGCATTAGTGAGAAGATGGTGTGACCCCAGACACCACACCAATCGACCATTGATCATGGGTCCATCACCTTACAAATGCTGCCGGTAAGGGAAATTGGACGATAGCTGGAAGGAAGAGATTTATCTTTACGAGGCTTAGGTAGGAGAACAATAATAGCTTCATGCCAAAGCATGGGAAATACACCATCAGGCCAAATACGGTTGTAGGTATCGAGGACAAAGCGTTTTCCCGCAGGAGGAAGATTCTGCAGCATGAGGGCGTGGATTGTATCAGGCACAGGAGCAGAAGACCTGGATGAGGAGAGAGCATGTTCGAGCTCCCTTGTAGTAAAAGGAGTATTGTAGCATTCTTGATTCAAAGAGAGAAAAAGAGACTGTATAAGCCTCCTCCGCCTGTTTCCGAGGAAGGAAGGCAGGATGGTAGTGGGTGGAGCTTGAAACCTCCACAAACTACTGGCCCAAAGCATTGGAAACATCAACACGGTCGACTACGACGTTCCCTGCCACAGTCAGACCAGGGATCGGGGAGTGGGCGGTAGTCCCAGAAAGCCAGCGCAGGCCACCCCAAATGAGAGAGGACAGAGTAAAACTGATGAACGAGCTGGTGAAGGAAACCCAGCATGCTGTCTTACTTTCCTTAATAGTGTGGCAGCACTGCGCACGTAGTTTCTTGTAATGGGTGCAGTTCATTAACGTAGGACGATGGTGAAAGACGCGAAGTGCACGTCATCGGGCACAAATCGCATTGCCGCACTCCACAGTCTACTAGGGGACCGGGACCCGATGGGGAGAAGTAGTAGTACGAGGGATAGAGGATTTGGCAGCCGAGAGAATAATGTCCATGAGGTGCTCGACCTGATCATCACAGCTGGGAAACAGCCATTTGTCAAAGACTGCCAAGGATGAATACAGCCTCCAGTCAACAAGAGAGAATTTCCAATGAGCGGGCCGCTATGGTGGTGTATGACTGTATAGGCAAGTCACACAAGGTAGGTCTAAGTGGGAATAAGTGTGCGTGGAATCAGAGAGAAACGTGGCTTCGCCGGTGTTAAGGCACACAAGATTAAGATGATTAAGAAGATCCGACAAAAGAGAACATCTCGGGCAGGCAACAGGCAAGCTACTGGGGATAATGCAAAGAGTGTTCACAAATCACTTGTGCCATGGATTCTAAAATACTATTCAAACATACTGGGCTCATACAAAACAAGATTAACAGAAGAAATTGAATACAGACACAGAAAGGAAGCACAAACTGTCAGCCCAAGGGAAAGGATTACAGAAATGTTGAAAAACCTGAAATGCAAACATTTGAAGATGGACTCCAACTATCCTAGTTTTAAGACCAGTGTTAAATGAACACTGTAATCTAGCAAGTACTTAAGCCTCCTAAATATCGCTCCTGTAGTGACTATGAAGTGAAGATTAGTCTAAATATAGTTCGCACTAAGGCACTTAAGTGGTCTTTCTTCGTACACTTCATATGCAAATGGAACAGGAATAAATCTTGCCATTTGGTACAACGGTTGTATCTTGTCGTGCACATTGAGAGAATATATATAGAGAATAATTTTCGCTAAGAAAATGTATCTGTCAACTAATTTACACGTTCAACGTAATGCGTTTGCAGTTATGGTGAATGGAAAACCATAACAATAAAAAAAATTTGACTTTATAAAGCAATAATTTAGTTCTTTAGAAAGGTATTAACTTTTATGTTGCAAGCTCTCCTCTAATTAAGTCTATTTCCTTCTACTCCCCGCAACACATGTAATATGCTAACGTTGCTGCATTTTTGCGTCTACATCTTCACCGATTGAGTCCACACCCAATGCTTAGTCTTTATTATAGCATATAGTCAGATAACTTTTTTAAAAAATAAATATACTTACTGTAACCGAAATATATCTTCGAGCAAAGCACTGAGAATGAAAAATACATCATAAATCTTGCTACTTTCAACTCCGTATCACTGTTAGTATTCTGCATAAGTTGCGAGGAATCATGAGACTTAAATATTTTTAGATTATTCTCATTCATTTGCGGTTGTAGGATGCGGGGACCATAAATTTTAAGATCGTCGCCATCGTCGTCGTCGTCCTCTTCCTTCCTGTTGAACCAAGTGTAATCCCGCACAAAAACTTCCTTCCACTTTGCAAACATTTTAGACCGCCTACTCTACCCAAACATAAACAACGCCAAACCTCTGGGGGTACGCTCCACTCGAGGCGCCTTCTATTTACAGAGCGCAGTTATCGATGCAACAATCGACTTAGTGTGGATTTATTTTGCTGTACAAATTAACTATTTACTGAAAATACAGTATTTTAGAGAATGCACCAATATTGAATTTATGTAACAAATATGTCATGAAAAGAATAAAAATATTGAGGTAAATATTTAATTTGCAGAAGTCGGATGCTTGAACAGATTTTCCATTTTTGAAATATGATGATTGGTGATATTTCCCTTTCATAGTGATTGCGTGCGAGTTTAATTTCATCTGTAATCTACATACCACGTAGACAACGATGTTACATCAAGTATAGCCGCGGGTTCCTTCCACTCTACTATTATTCACAGTATGGAAGTAGAATACTACCGCACTGCGAGCGATGCACAGTCTTCTCACCAACCTTTTTCGTAGCATACCAATGAAATAACCGCCAATATGTACTATTTGAACAGCAGTGAATAAAACAGCTTAGTTTATTATTTTAAGGGTGGTAAATATTCATACCATTGAATCAGGAGAAAAAAAATTATATGGTGGTTCTAGTGGTACATACATCTCTCACTGTTATTTAAAGGGTTAGTCGGATTAGACTTTTCTACAAGCATATAGACATTTTTGTACTTAGGTTCGTTGTAATTTTCTGCGATTCTTAGTGCACAATCAGAATTAGGATTTAGGTTCCTGGCTATTCAGTGAAATGATTGCCATTATAAGCTGTTTTTATTTATGTGGGCGTGCGAACGATTGATAAAGCCGTCTCGTCAAAACATCGATTTTGTGTTGCTGACTCCCACTCTGCGATGTGCGTGTGCGTGACATACGAGATGCATTGCCCCTGGGTGTAGGAGTAACCGAAGGAAAGTAAAGCCAGTGCACATCACAGACGTCAGTACAACTGGTGTTCAGTTATCAGTGGGAAGTGATGGCTACGCAAGATGAGGTTGGAATTGGTGATTTCGTCCTTTTGGACGAAATCACCATGGAAACTTTTATGGAAAACCTTAAAAGAAGGTATGGTATTAAACGTCAAATAAATTAACCGAAATATCTGCATCTTTCTTAGTCAGTCAGTTAGTTTGGAAGAGAGGGCGTGGTTTACACCAGTTTCAACAATTTATTGATGATGCGCTATGTTTATATGATTTCGAATTGAAAAAACAAAGGATATCCTCAGACAAAGGAGCAGGTGAATAACGAATAAATCCTTCGGCAAAGATTTTTTCCTATCAAGGTTTCTTTTGTATGAGTCACAGTAAGGCGAGTATTATTCATTCAAATGACATCACCACAGCGGATGAAGAACCGCCTAAAAGGCAATCGTCACAAATTTCTACCCCACGGTTCTTTGCGTTTACAGCCTGACTGACAAAAAACTTCTTACCTATACGCTTACGAGGACAAGCGGTCATCGTGAAATTTCCTTCCATGATAAAAACTAGCGACGATAATAACGTGACTGTGTGCAAAAATTACCTTTTAAATAAGATTTACACCACTATCGTTGTCAGATCATTTTTCTTCTAGAGGGGGGGAAACCAATGTTTTTGTTGCACTTCAACCCAGAGGAAATATTTTGACGCCGGTCATTGCGAGTAAAGAACTGCATATCCTTGTTACCTTAAAATGTGTAATTTGCAAGGCGACAGCATGTAGAACCTGTGCCATTGATGTTATTAGAAAATAAATAAGGGTAAGGTATCTTTTTCTCTGAAAACTATGTAAATCCAACGTCAGATGTTATTTTACTGATCGTATGCCATAGACACTCATTGACTTGTTAACCCTGATTCGAAAAAGGAGCCAAAAGTTTCAAATAACGCATGTTAAACAAATTTACAACTGTATTATTTCAAGTAGGCCTAGTTTGAAGATACATGTTACCTCAGAAATGGTGTCAATTGTTTGCTATGCCACCTGACAAACAGACTATAATTGACAGAATGAGATTTTCACTCTGCAGCGGAGTGTGTGCTGATATGAAACTTCCTGGCAGATTAAAACTGTGTGCCCGACCGAGACTTGAACTCGGGACCTTTACCTTTCTCGGGCAAGTGCTCTACCAACTGAGCTACCGAAGCATGACTCACGCCCGGTACTCACAGCTTTACTTCTGCCAGTATCTCATCTCCCACCTTCCAAACTTTACAGAAGCTCTCCTGCGAACCTAGCAGAACTAGCACTCCCGAAAGTGCAGGTTTCCAAATATAAGTTTACAATTTTCTCTTTGTAAACTCTTTGTATTCCCTGCAGTATACTTCCTTTGATTACAGGGATGTAATTTACTGAAACGAATGAAAGTAGACAGTAGTCTTCATTTGAGTATAGGGTGGTTATAATAAAATTTTCGATACTGGAGCCAATGCAGATGTAAAACTATTTACTGCATGAGTACTCAACATTTTATGAATAATGTTAGGACTGTGTGCTGCAGGATTTGCATCATTAGTAGTGTTGGTGTCATGATACTGGTACGGCAATGTAGGAGGAACTTGGACTCCAAGGAGCAAGGACGTGGTTCGCAGGAGAGCTTCTGTAAAGTTTGGAAGGTGGGAGACGAGATACAGGCAGAAGTAAAGCTGTGAGTACCAGGCGTGAGTCGTGCTTCGGTAGCTCAGTTGGTAGAGCACTTGCCCGCGAAAGGCAAAGGTCCCGAGTTCGAGTCTCGGTCGGGCACACAGTTTTAATCTGCCAGGAAGTTTCAGAATATAATTGACTCTTGCACCGTGATTATGTACACTGCGCAATGTAGTTATCAAATTTCATGTAACTACCAGTATGAAATTTCAACTATAGCATCCTAGATTTGTTGTATGGTTACTGCCAGTTAATAGGAATTATGCCACACCAATTTCAGTTGAGACTGTAAAGATCTTGCATTGAAGCAATTCATTGGGGCTATGTAATAAGCAAATTTCTATGAATGCATAAGGTGTGACACCTTTTTTTTAATTATTATTATTATTTTTAATGATAAAAATAAAATACTAACTTATAGAAAATTCTTTATTTGCAACCAGTTACAATTCACTATGTATATATGGCAAATATTAGTGTTAACAGATTCCCAGACATCTTTAAATGTTTCCATAGTTAGAGAGATGAATTGGAACACAAAAAAATAAAGGGCATTCAGGAAGCGATGCCAAATGAAGTCGGTAAATTTATTGAGGGTTGAGTTCCAATGTAACACAGAAGGAAACTGTGAATTTGTTGCAGAATAACATCAGATCATCACTGCTTCTAAAAAATGGAACAGTTCTGTAATCATTGTAGTCCATGACAAAAAACCCAAAGAAGTTTCAGTCTGTTAGCATAATGTGGAAGTTATTCACTGAAGTTATCACCAACTGCTAGAAAAAAGCTATTACTTTTAATTCAAGTATGGAACAAGCTGCCGTAAAAATAGATATTGCAGTATGAACTTTAAAGCTGTGAACAAAATTAAAGAATGCTGCAACAAGTGTGAATTACTATTAAGTCTTAAATTCATTGATTTTGAGAAGCTTTTGACTCTGTTTCAACAAAATCTTAAAAACGGCCCTCCAGAAACAACACATTGATTAGTGTACTGAATAATGTAAGCCAGTTCTGCAGCTTACATCAAAGTTCATCAGAATATTGGAAAATTTAGAACTGATGGAAGGAGTCATACAGGGATATAAAACTATCGTAACTATTCTTGGCTATCCTAGAGGATGTTTTCAGATCCTTAAATTGCAAAAATGAAGGAAAATTTTGTAATAGATCATATCTGAAGCATCTGTGTTTTGTGGAATGGCATTGTACTATTTGTCTCAAGTGCAGATAAACGTCAACAATGAATGGAAAAACTCAATTGCAAAAGGTCTGAAAGGAGGCCTCGAAGAAGAAGAAGAAGAAAAGATAAAATGTGTAACCAGCCATAGGTACCATTCCAAAAGTGTGTAGTAGACCCTACTAGCCAACACACATTTTCAAGGGGCTTATTCCAGATTTTATGACTGTTAATGGCAAAGTGCAGGTTTTCAAATGTAAGTTTACAATTTTCTCTTTGTAAACTCTTTGTATTCCCTGCAATATACTTCCTTTGATTACAGGGATGTAATTTACTGAAATGAATGAAAGTAGACAGTAGTCTTCATTTGAGTATAGGGTGGTTATAATAAAATTTTCGATACTGGAGCCAATGCAGATGTAAAACTATTTACTGCATGAGTACTCAACATTTTATAAATAATGTTCGGACTGTGTGCTGCAGGATTTGCATCGTTAGTAGTGTTGGTGTCATGATACTGGTACGGCAATGTAGGAGGAACTTGGACTCCAAGGAGCAAGGACATGCAGCATGAATTGCACACATTACTATGATCTGCTTCGCCAACATGTGATGCCTTCTCTTTGTGAAAGACATGCTTTGGACTCAGTTGTTTTGATGCATGATGGAGCTTCGCCTCACACTGCTTGCGAGGTTATCTGGTTACTCAGTAACACTTATGGAGAAAACCAAATCACTGGCCAATCATTCCAAACCACAATGCCACCATAACCACCAGATATGAACCTGTACTCTTTCTGGCTGTAGAGTTGCCTGAAAGACAAAGTTTGCCAATGGGACACAAACACATGTTGGAGGATGAAGATGAGCATAGCAAAAGAGGTAACCAAAATCTCATTCGAGATCTTATGGGCAGCAGTAGAGCAGTCTCTAGGGTGGTTCAAGGTTGTCATTGTTGCAGATGGTCATCACATTTAGCAACACAGTTTGTAACCTGGAATGTAAACAAGATACACAATTGACAAATGGTACCCTCTCATTTGGAAATTCATGTGCATTTCGTAGTGCAAACACAATAATACCGATTTTCTGTTGTTTCACATATTGATAGGAAAATTGACTGTATGCATTTTTACATGTTCTGATCACTCTTATCTTTATCTCATGATCCTTATAAAGATGTACGATAATGTCTGCAAAATTCTCACATAATCTTTCTGAATATTGCTTCTCTAAAATTATGCAACTGAGATCAGTGAGAACATTATCGCCTTCTTTTTGCTGAAGTTCTCTGAGCATCTGTGATCCACTATTGTACTAAAAAATCAAACAATGGAAAATCCAGAATGGAATAACAACAATATTATGAAAAGGAAAGCTTGTTACTCTCCACATGGAGGAGATGTTGAATCATAACAGACAGTCGAAACAAAAAGACTGCTATACATTTAAGTTTCTGTCCAAAAGACCATCTTTTAAAGTAGAAACCAAACACACATTCATGCTAGCAGAACACACACACATTTAACCACTGTCCTTGTGTACTGCGAGCAACTACACATGACTGGAGAAGCATTTAGTGAGTGGTGGGGGTAAGGAGGAGGCTGGGGCATGCAGGGGGAGTGATACCACTGTAGAGGTGGGAGAGGGTGTAGTGCTGCTTGTGGGAGCATGCAGAGGCCTGGTGGGGACAGGATAGGGCAGCTAGGTGTAGTTGTGATGTTTGAGGGGGAAGAGGAGGAGGAGGAGAGTGGAAAAGGAGAGAAGTAGAGGGTTGACAGGTAGGGTTCGCACATACCCCCTGGTACAGGCCAGGCCCAGGGAGGGGTAACTACCTTCCCGAATTGCTGATTGGTCCCTCTGTCAGGTATTTGGGAGGTGTGACCTGAGGTGTGAACATTGACCTAAGACAGGTGTGTACATCTTTCTGAAGCCCCCCCCCCCCCCCCCCTCCTCCCCAGTTGGAAGGAGTGTGCCATCAAAGACACTGCCAGTCATGGGGCATTTTCTCACAATGAGCCAATCATCATCTTTACAGTCAATGTGTATGAAATATAAATAGAATAATAAGGCTAGCAATTCAAAGACCCTCCAAGCTGCACCACATTTCCTTATAGTTTCACATACTGAAGACAGTCATTCCTTTGCTTCTGTAAATCGGTTTATTATTCAGAAAGATGTTGATACAATTCCTAGCCTTGTGAAATCCTGCTCTCGTTTATGCAGTGACACATGATTCTCAAGTACAACTACTACTTGCAGCTTCACTCCTCCATGGTTATCCTGCTCATGTCAAGGCCCATTGAATGCTGAATTCTTCCTGTGGTGTTATTTACACTAGGCTGTTTAATGGACTGACCAAGACAGAAATCCAGTGTACCTCTCTGATCAGGGTTTCACTGCAGTCCATCGGGTGATGGAAAGGTAGATGCCTCTTTAGTGCCCACACGCCCTCTTTTTCTCATTTTTCATGTAGTGATGCTTCCATCAAAGATCAAAACAGATTGTGAAGTTACCACAGTGAGAGTGTACATTCCGAACTTGATGCGCTGCTACCAGCGTCATTGTTATAACCACACTAGAGTTTTGTGTCGATACCCAGCCAAATGTGTAACCTGTGGTAGGGAAACTCACTAGTGCGACTGTCCGCCTCCTTCTCCACACTGTGTCAACTGCAATGGTGACCATACAACCTCCTCCCGAGATTGTCCTGTGTATCTTGATGAGTGGGCTGCCCAGGAGATCCAGATTAAGGAAAATGTGCCTTACCCAGTTGCTCACAAGTTGTTGGATAGTTGAAAACCCTGTGGTCTACCATCCAGTACTTACAGTACTGTTCTTGTTGCTTCTCACTCCATGAAGGACAGGTCATGCAGACGTGTTACCTCAAATTCAGCACCGCGGTTGTAATATCTCCCAGTGTCATGGTAGCAACCCCAATTCCTCCTCCAGCTCTGCAACAATCCACCATACTTTCGCCTCATGGGGTGAAGTCACTTGCTACACAGCCAGCAGGCTGGAAAGGACAGAAGGAATACTTCCACGAAGACTTCCTACATCCCTCCAGCCGCCCAACATCGGAGTATCCCGCTGCCAACTAGAAAGTCTCAAAGAAGTTAAACAAAGGCAAACTGTGTTCTCCTTCACCGACTTGGAGATCCTCTTCAATGGTGTCGCCACGTGATACCCCGCCTGGTCGACGTCCACGTTGCTGGTGCACACCGCCAACCATTTTTCTGGCCTGGACTCCGCAGACTGACAGAAGGAGAATACTGACGCCTCTGTAGATCTCGTGGAGCAGGATCCTCCAGCCTTTGTTCCCTTTAGCAGTGTGTCTTTGAAGGCTGGCACTCAGCAACTGCTGAGGCAACAACACTTCATTTTTTCCCTCCTCCCACTTCCTTGCCATGACTCTCCTCCAATGGAATGTTCACAGCTTTCGCTCCATCAAAGCTGCTCTTAGAATTGCAGCGTCTGCTTGTTCTCTGCCTCCAGGAAACAAAATTGCATCCTCAAAACCATTTTGAGTTCCTGGAATTCTTCCCGGTCTGCTTTGACCTTCCCCCGAGGACAGCATTCCGTCCCAGGGGGTCATGCTGCTCATCCAGAATGATGTTCATACTCAACCCTTCTCCCTGACTACCCAGCTTCAAGCTGTTGTGGTTCACCTTTTCCTTCCTTATTTCCCTTTTTCCCTTTGTACCATTAACATCCCTCAGTCATTCGGTGCCACCAGGTTAGACTTCCCCAAGCTTATTGGGCAACTCCCTTGCCCCTTTCTGCTGCCCGGAGACTAATTTTCACCGTCCCTTTTGGGGCTCTCCCAGAACCTGTCTGAAAGGTGCCCTCTTTGCTGACCTTCTCAATCAATTTTACCTCATCTGACTTAACATGGGATCACCCACGTTCCTTTCAGACTCCACGCACCCTTATTTGCATTTAGACCTCTTCTTCTGCACTGCCCAGCTTGCCCATTGTCTCGAATGGTCCATTCTCTCTGACATGTACTCAAGTGACAATTTCCTATGTGCTATCCATTTGCTGACTCCTACCCCACCTATGTGCACACCCAAATGGCAGCTTTCTAAGACCGATGACTGGCACTTTCGACGATCCAGATTTCCCCAGTTGTGATGACCAGGTAGAATATCTTATGAATGTTATCCTTACGACAGCAAAACATGCCATTCCCTGCACTTCCTCTTTACTGCACCATGTCCTGGCCCTTTGATGGACTGAGGCATGCTGTGGTGCCATTTTTGTGCGGAGACATGCTCTTCGCGTTTTTAACCATTGTCCTGCATTCATTATAAACAGTTGCATGCACAGTGTCGTTGCGTTGTTCTGTGTACTGAAGGAGCTAGCTGGATTTCATTTACTAGTTCTTTTAACAGTTCCACTCCCTCTACCACTGTGTGGGCCAACCTTCGATGGCTCTCTGGGACCGAGGTTCATTCCCCAATTTTCAGCCTGACGGTAGCAGGTGGTGTCATAGTGGACCCTATTGGTATCTCCAACACATAGGGCCACTATTTTGTGGAGATTTCAAGCTCCTTCCACTATCACCCTGCCTTCCTCTATCGGAAATGAGTGGAAGAGGCTCAGGTGATACTCTTCTCTTCTCAGAATTGTGAATGCTACAATGCCGCCTGTACTATGAAGGAGCTAGATCATCCTCTCGCTTCCTCCTGATCCTCTGCCCCAGTGCTGGACGAAGTTCACATTCAGATGTTGCAGAACCTTTCTCTTGTGGGCAAGCACTTTCTCCTTCATACGTAGAATCGTATCTGGGCAGAGGGCACGTTTCCAATACGCTGTCATGAGGCCGCTGTCATACCCATACTTAAGCCTGGTAAGGACAAACATTTTCCTTCTAGTTACCATCCCATTTCTCTCATCAGCTGTGTTTGCAAGGTGATGGAATGTATGACTCGTGCCTGGCTGGTATGGTGGCTCGAGTCTCACAATTTACTGACCACTGCACAGCATGGCTTTCGAGTGCGCCATTCTGTTGACCACGTCATTACCATGTCAACCCATGTCATGAATGGTTTTCTGCAGAAATATCAGACTGTGGCTATGTTTTTCGAAGGTATGTGGGGTTCTGGCTTGTTGGACACCTTTATCCAGGAAAACAGTGTGCCTCAGGGTTCCATCATGAGTGTTGTACTCTTTGTTATCGCTGTTAACCCTATTACGGCCTGTATCCTGCTGGGCATCTCTGCCTCCCTTTTCGTTGATGATTTTGCCATCTATTGCAGTTGTTCACGAATTTGTTTCATTGAACAGCACCTTCAGCAATGTCTCGATCATCTTTACACATGGAGCATTGACAATGGTTTTTACTTTTCCATTGACAAAACCATTTGTATGAATTCCTGCCGGTGCAATTGGTTTCTTCGACCATCTTTACGTCTGGGGCCTGTAGCTCTCTCTTTCATTGAAACTACGAAGTTCCTGGGACTCATACTCAATAGGAAACTTTCTTGGTCCTCCCATGTGTCTTACCTGGCTGCCCACTGTATGCAGTCCCTAAGTGTCCTCAGCGGTACTGCCTGGGGAGTGGATCCGACCACCCTCCTCCATTTGTACTGTCCCTTGTCTGTTCGTAACTAGATTATGGGTGTTTCGTTTATGCAACAGCACATCTGTCTGTCTTACACCATCTCAGTACAATCCTCCATTGTGGCATCTGTTTGGCCACTGGCGCCTTTTACACTAGCTCGGTTGAGAGTCTGTATGCAGACGCTACCAAACTACCTCTGTCATACCACCGTGACTTCCTCCTCAGCAGTTGCGCATGCTGTTTGTCTGCCAAGCCTGGCCACCTATCCTATGATGCCTCCCTCAGTGAGCCCTTTGATCGCCAATATGGGGCGTGTCCCTCTTCTCTGTTACCTCCTGGAGTTTGCTTTTGGCTCTTGCTCCAGCAGTTTAACTTCACACTACCTGGTACTTTCTTGATGGGTATGAACCCTTCACCACCTTGGCATTGTGCGCAGCCCATGTTCATCTTGGCCTTAATTCACTTCCTGAGGACACTACTCCAGCCTTGTTGTATCACCATAAGTTTCACAAACTTTGCATGACCTTCATGATAGTACCTTTGTGTCCACTGGTGGCTCTTGGACTGACCGTGGTGTTGAGTGTGCCTTTGTCAGTGGCACTGACATTTTTTCGTATCGGATTCTGGAACACTGCTCAGTATTTACAGCAGAGCTCTTCTCGTTGTATCAGGCCATGCAGTACATCCAGAGACACAGGCTTTTCAATTGTGTTATATGCTCCAACTCTCTCTGTGCTGTTCAGAGCCTCTGTGTGCTGTACACTGTCCATCCCTTAGTGCAGCAGGTCCAGGAAAGCTGTCACTTGTTCACTCTTGATGGAACCATTGTGATGTTTATGTGGGTTCCTGGTCACATTGGTCTGATGGAAAACGAGGCTTCTGATGCTGCTCCCAAGGTAACTTGGCCCACTAATTCTTCCATTTGCCCCGATGATCTCTGTGTTGCTGTCTGTCAGCAGGTGATGTCACTTTGGCATCACCACTGGTCCTCCCTTCATGGGAACAAGCTCCGGGAAATTAAACCTCTCCCAGCAGCTTGGAAGACACTCCTCTCAGCACTCTTGCTCTGAGGAGATCTTTTTAGCTAGGGTGCGTATTGGCACTGTCTTCTCAGCCATTGCCATATGTTGAGTGGTGCTCCCCCATCACTTTGCACTGATTACTCTCAACCTTTGATGGTTTACCATTTCCTGAGGGAATGTCCTTTTTTTAACCACTGATGTTCCAATTTATGTTTACTGGCTGTTTTAGCAAATGATACATGGACTGTCGACCACGTTTTATTTTTTACCTGTTGTAGCAATATGGTGAAGTATGTTTAATCTTTATTTCTCTGTGGCGTATTTTATGGACCTTTCTCCAAATTATGTTTTTAGCTGTCTTTTCTTTTGTCTATTGGGCTTAACGTGTAGTCACTTTTAACTCCTTTTTTTTGTTCTGGAGTACTGACATAGGCGTGTATGACCCTTGTTGTTTTTGCGACCTAAAACAGAACATGTCAGACCTATCAACCACTATCAATACCTCCACTTCAACAGCAGCCACCCAGTCCATACCAAGAAGTCCCTTCCGTACAACCTAGCAACCTGTGATCATCGCCTCTAGTGATGAGCATACCCCTCTAAATATACCAAGGGTCTCACTGAGACCTTCACAGACTGAATTACCCTCCCAATTTTGTATGGGAACAGATCTCCTGTGCCTTGTCTGTCCAGTCACCTACCACTTCCCGTATTTCTGCCATCTGGGCAAAAAGGAGCACTCCCCTCGTGACTTGGTACCACCAAGGACTGGAGCAACTGAATCAGGTTCTCCGCCAGGGTTTCGACTAACCTTGTCATGTTCTGAAATGGGGAATATCCTACCTACCGTCATTCCCATCCCTCTCACAGTAGTATACTGCTACTCACTGAAGCTATGCAATATTCTCGTCCATCTCTACTCCGCACCTGCTCCCAACCCTTTGCCTCATGGCTCATACCCGTGCAATAGACCTATATGCAATACCTGCCCATACATCCTCCCATCACCACCACCTACTCCACTCTGGTCACAGGCAAAACCTATCACATCAGAGGCAGGGCTACCTGTGAAAGCAGTCATGTGATCTGCAAACTAAGCTGCAACCATTGTGCTGCTTTCTGTGTGGGGATGAAAACCAACAAGCTGTCTGTCCTAATTGTAAGGCATAAACTTTGTCACAATTCATGAAACATTCCAAGCTATTATGCTATGTTCGAATGGATTTCGCATTTAAAGACAACTTTTTGTCCCCATCTGCAGGGGTATTTTCAAGGGGTATCTTAGCTTCTTTGAGTGTCCAATTCACATCCTGGCTCGCTACTGACTGCAGCAAAATTTGCTTTATGCGTGCTTCTATGATGTGGTGTGGTGTCAAATGTTCTGACTACCCAATTGCAGTTGGTTGTTGTCGACTGCTGTTGTCTGCTGTTGCTATCAAACCCTGATGGAAGACTGATACACATCTCATTCAGCACCAGGATCCAAATATCATTCAATTTCACACTCTCCTCCTTCCTATTGAAATTTGTCTGGCGTTCTACAATTTCTGTGGCCTCTCTGCATAACCTTTTGTCATATCCTCTTGTGGCTGCCAGTACTTGAGTCCTTTCAGAATGGGTGTAATGGTCTCCTAGCTGCAAAGCATTTTCTGCAACAGTTGATTAGTCAGTCTCCCCCTTTTACAAATGCCCTCATGCTCCTCTACTAGTCCGGGCGCTAATGACCGTAGCAGTTTTGCGCCCTAAAAAAAAAAATGCTCCTCTAGTTGTTTTTCGACCATTATTGTTGTAGACCCTCTTACAGCTCACCGCAACTACTTGGAATCATGCAAATTCCTGTCTTTTTCAGTCGTTTGTGAGCATTTTTGGCGAGTTTTAGATGATCTTGTATTTTCCAGATAGGTTTGTAGCAAGAGGACGTATTAGTTAGTTTTGATGCAGTATCACTATTTTCTATGGCCCCACTCAGTGAGGTGTTGCAACAGCTGGATCAGATTTTTCCTTCCGATATGGCAGACCTGTTTACATATTGCCTCACAACCACTTATTTCAAGTGGAATGATGAGGTTTTATGAAAAGACAGATGATGTGACTGTAGGGAGACCCTAAATCCCAGTTATAGCAAATTTCTTTATGGAGAAATTCGAGGAGCAGATATTGGAAATTGCCAGCAAGAAACCAGATATTTGGCTCTGGTACATAGGTGATACATTTGTTTTGTAGAGGCATGGCAGAGAGGAACTAGCTTGTTTCCACAAGCTCAATGGGATTAATGCGAAGATTCAGTTTGCCATGGAGGAGGAGGCAGGCGCAAGATTAAATTTTCCTGATGTGCTCGTTATCAAGAAGTAAGGTGTTAGCCTAGTAGGCCACACATTTTACTTAAAGCCCATGCACATAGACAATTACCTACACCATGATTCAAATAACCATGCACATGAAAATGAGGCATCATAAAAACATTGGCGGATAGACCAAGGAATACCTTTGAACCAGAGTTGCTTTATGCAGAATTAAAACATCTCATCAATGCAATGTTCAGAAATGGCTGTTTGTCTGCTGAAGTAAAAAGAGCAATTAAGACCAATGTGCAGAAATCATAGTGACGTGCAAGTGCCTGTGAAATCGAAAGTTTTTCTGCCTTTCATTAAGGACTGCAAAAGAAAGAAAAACCATTGCAGGAATCTACAGATCCACCTGGAATATGCAAGAGCATCTGAAATTGGTCAAGAATGCACGCAAACTGCCGGCAAAGCAGGAATTTATAGAATTCCGAAGTAAAACGCCCCATAGATTTCAGTAGGAAGGAGGAGGAGGGCGTGAAATTTAGTGGCATTTGGAACCCAGTACTGAAGATGATGCCTTCCAGCTTTGGATGATAGCAACAGTGGGCAGTTGATAACAGCCAATAGCACTCGGATATTCAAACCATATGACATCACGCCTCTGTGTGAAAGCACATGTAAACAGAATTTTGCTGCAATCGGTAGTGAGCCAGGGTGTGAATCACACACTGAAAGAAGTTACGATCCCCCTTGAAAATGTCCTCTGCAGATGGGGATGAAACATTGCGTTTAAATGTGAAATCAATTTGATTGGCGTAATAGCTTGGAACATTTTATTAATTGTGAAGCTGTCTGTCTGCATGAATGGCCACTGACAAACTATGACCAAGAGGCAGCTGGACCACCCAATTGCTGAACATGTGCCCAACATGTGCTTCACTTCAATGACTGTTTCACAAGTTGTACAATCTGGATCCTTCCTACCAATACCAGCTTTTCCGAAATTTCCAGGTGGGAACTCTCCCATCAATATATCTATTATTCCTGTAACCCTCTGGTTTCATTTTTAGATTAAAGTTCAGTCTTGATCACGTTATGTCTGTTTTAATGAGTAACCGGTTTCGGTTTTTTCTATAAAACCATCATCAGACCCATTGGTCCCTTGGGTTGGTAGGTGGAGCTCTCCTTGCTGCTGTGCAGTCAACTCAACTCTGGTTTCAACCTTCACTAGCAGTCCCTTGACCCCACCATATCCCTGCGTGCTCCCACAAACAGCACTACAACCTAACACACCCCTACCTTGTTCTCTCTTCCCTCCCAACCCCAGCCTCCTCCTTACCCCCACCACCCATGGATTATTTCGCCCATCAGGCCCAGATGCTCGCAGTCTGGCCTCAGTGGTTAAGTGTGCACGAGTTGTGTTTGCATGAATGTGTGTGTGTTTTCTGCTTTAGAAGAAAGCCTTTTGGCTGAAAGCTTAAATGTGTAGATGAATGGGTTATGCTAACCTATTACATCTCTAAATTCATTATGCTAACCTATTACATATCTAAATTTATTCAATGTTTGCTGTAGTGCCTACTTAATAACACCTCCAAACTTGGGGGCAGTGTAGTAGAATTGGTCAAGCAGGTGTCCTACATGCCATTTCTTTTACAGGTGCATAGAACTTTTTCAGAACTCTTTTATTAAACTGAAATCTGCTATAACCATGTATGTACCCCTTGGATATGTGCCACTATACCAGGTCACCATATCATGACACAATGATTATTCCACCAATGGCAACTGCGCAGGCCAGTCACCAGAGACCACCTGTGGCGGGCCATATGACTTGTGCCCATGGTACAGCAGATGCCGTGCTGTCTGCTGAAGCACTCCTCTTTATCAGCCCAGTGCAGCAGGCACTCACTCTCATATTGTGTTCCTACTTATTGTCAGCAACTGCTTATATCAGTACCAGGATTGTTTCTATGTTTGTATCTACATTCTCAACTGTGGTTCGCATGTATAATAAAATTTGGTTCATTATGATTGTGCTGTTGTTCGTGTCTTAGAGTACAGTACAATTACTGATGAGTGTGGTGGTTACTTCCGCGTGCTCAGTCTATTTGGCTGGTCCTGTGGTTCCTCTGTCTATGGAGTTGGCTGGCTGGTCTCCTCAAACAGCAACAGGCTCTTACAGTTGCTATTATGAACTTGTCAGCCACATTGACTGTGGAGGCTTCCTTGCATACCTGCCACCCTTTTCCCCAAATGATGATGAAGCCATGAAAGGCTGGGAGGCTTATGAGATGTGGCTTCGGCAACACTGCCACACTTTGTCACTGATAAGACATGCATAAGGCTTTGTTCTTTTCTTGGATTTCTCCTTGGGTCTACCAGTTATTGTGCTAGTTAGCCCCACTCCAGCAACCTGTGAGACTTTTGTTTGACAAAAAGTGTAAGTTGTTGTCAGATTATCACTGCAAATCCATGGATGTCATTGCAGAGTGTGTAGAGTTGTGTAATTATCCTACTGGGCTTGGGTGGCTGGACTCCACACCCATCAGTCAGTCAGTCAGTTTGTTACAGATACTACTCATGATTTCTGTGCTGATTCTATGGCCCATGATGCTGTCATTCAGTTGGCTCATGACAAAGAGGTGCATCATTGTGCATTACAGTGTGAGGCTCTAATCTTTGGCTGAAGCGTTAAATATTGGTAAGTCTTTCGAGGTATCTCTGCTTGTGACCAAGTTGAGGCTTGGTCCCCTCAGGGCCTCAGCATTCGTTTGCTGTGTATGGGCTTGGTGACACCAGGAATCCTTATCTGGGGATTGGTAAGTGCCACCAGTCCTCTGTCACCGTAAGCTCCGGGCGTGCTTCAGCAACCACTGTTCAGCATGGTAGTGGGACATTGTGTGTCACAGGGAACAGGGATCTTGGCTTGACCACCCACATCACGAGGATGGTGCAAACTTCTACCAAGAAAACCCTCTATTTCAAGGTGTGCTGCACATTAATGAGGTGCATGGTTATTGAGTTGGACTGTCGTTAGCGGGCAACCTCTGGGAAACCTGCCACACCTCAGATGTATATGGCTTACCTAGGCACTTGGGACTCTGTCTATGTGGGCTTTTATTTCCCTAGCTGCTCATGGGACCAGCATGGATCCTTTGAAATCTTCTCTTCCTCCTACCAACGGAAAGGGTGGCCCACTGATAGCTACCAAAACCCTATCAAACTAAAGGGCTCGTGTAGACAGTCCTCCAGACTTGGGCTTTACACAGTGTCTGTCAGTATTAACATAACACATGCTGGTGGCCAGAATGTGTTTCTTAGAATTAAATGAAAAGAAGGGAGCTTTGAGAAAGTTTCACCATTTTACACGCAAAAAGGATTAGAGGGAATTGCTGGAAACTTAAAATCTGTCAAGCACTTGTGATCGGGACCCCTTTGTTGGAAACATCCAATTTCCAAAAAGTGAAGAACGTCCAAAAAGGCTCAGTGCCTCGGGGAGTATACAGTAGAAAGTGAACAGCACAACACTATAGCAAAGGTGTTGTGGCTTGCAGGGATCTGTTTGACATTCCCCAAGAAGAACTGAAAGCTTTGTAGTCCCAGGAAGGCATTGTTGATGTACAGAACATAATGAAATGGATGGATAGTGATTTCGTTAAATCAGGCTCATTTATACTGACTTTCAGCAGAATGAAACTTCCAGAGCATGTTAAGGCAGGTTTCCTCTGCCTCAGCATATAGCCTTATCTTCCTGAACCGAAGCACTGTTTTACATGCACTTTAAGCACACCACCTCAAGTTGTAAGGGAGCAAAAACTTGTGCCAAATGTGATAAGACCGCCCATGAAGGTGTTGGCTGTGCATCTCCTCCAAAGTGTGTAAACTAATCTGGCGATCAACCTGTCTGGAGTAAGGACTGCAGTGTCTTTCCTGAAGAAAGGAAGATACAGCAAATAAAAATGACTAAATGTATTTCATATGGAGAGTCCAAAACACTCTATAAGGCCATGAAGCCCCTGAAGCTTGCTACCTCCTTTGTGTCTGATCTTAAACATCTATTTCAAAAGGCTGATACTGCTACCCAAACAGAGGTTGCTAGTGTCTGCACTAGCACCTGTGTTTGCCAGTGCACTTGTGTCTCTGCTATTCCTTCAAAGCTTACCACCAAAACGTCAGGCAAGTCTGTTGTCGCTAATGTTGCAGAGCTCCCTGCACCTCCAAAGCTTCAGTCTGGTCTACCGTCCAGCAGTGCCACTACCATTGCGATTGTTTTGGCTCCGAAGCATACTCAGGGCAAAAAATCAAAGGTCAAGCATCCACCATTGACAGGATCAAGAAGTAAACAGTCCAGTGATGTTGACAGCGTATCATCTAACATTTCTCTTGAATCTTCAGTAGAAGTAATGGAGCATGATGTCAGACTGGGGCAATCATCTCGCCCAGAGACTGAGTCCCTGCCCATTACGGGCTCCCGTACCTGGCTTAATGACAGGGTGAAAGTGCAACCCCATGATAGATAGCGCTCATATTACAGTCGAACATTAATGGATTCAGGACACATGTGGAGGAACTGAAACTGCTAGGACAGGAACGCCCTCTGTGCACCAGTGTTTACAAGAAACACATTTTAAAGCCACTGACACCTCTGCTCTGTACCCTTCACTGAAAGGATGACCTGACTAGGAACAGAGCCAAGGGAGGTGTTGCTGTGTTTGTCAATAACATGCATGCTCCTCTGCTCTCCCTCTGGCTACAGACCTGCAAGCAGTTGCTGTTGAAATTCATGGGTGTTGGAGGATCACAGTTTGCTCACTGTATCTCCCTCCACAAGATGTGGTCAACTCTTGAGACTCTCATAGATCTTGTGGACCAACTCCCACAGCCTTTTCTCATACTGGGAGACTTCAATGGCCTTCATGTTTTGTGCGGCTCGACCTCTACTTGCCCTCAAGGTCGAGTTTTAGAGAGCCTCATGACCTCTCACGAGCTGTGCATCCTCAACACAGGTACTCACATTCACTTCTGTGCTGCTATTGAGTCATTCTCAGCCATTGACCTATCTTTCAATTCTCCAGCCCTCACAGGCTCTTTCAATGAGAGGTCATTGATGACCTCCAGTCCTGTGACCATTTCCCACTCCACATTCACCTATTGGATGGGGCACTACCTGAAGAGAAGCCACCATCATGAATGGTCAGCTAGGCTAACTGGATGCTGTTTAGCCAGTTGCCTGTGTTTGAACATTGCAACCAGAATGGGAGGACCATATCACACAAGTGATCATCCATCATGCCACTGACTTATCCATCCCAAAATCCTCAGGTCATCTTAGGAAGCAACCTGTATCTTGTTGGACCAATGAGTGCCGTTCAGCCATATGGAACAGGTGTGTGGCTCTTCGACGATTTAAAAGCCGCCCTATAGCAGACAACTTCATAGCCTTTCGAGTCGTGAGACCAAAAGCCCGTCTGTTTAAGGAGAGCAAGAAAAGGTCATGGCAAGCATTTCTGGACACTATCAATCGTTCCACTTGTTCTACGAAAGTATGGAAAGCCATCAGGAGGATTTCTGGTTAACAGAGTCACTCACTAATAGCACCAGTGCAGACACAGGGATGCCTCCAAACAGTGCTGCCCAGAGATATCGCTCAGACCTGGACACTATCAATCACTCCACTTGTTCTACGAAAGTATGGGAAGCCATCAGGAGGATTTCTGGTTAACACAGTCGTTCGCCAATAGCAGCAGTGCTGACACAGGGATGCCTCCAGACAACACCTAGAGATATCGCTCAGACCTGATGGAGAATTTTGCACAAACTACTGCAAATGCCAGCTGGGATCCAGTGTTTCGTCACTAACGTGTGACTGTAGAGAGGGGAAAATTGGACTTTAGAGTCAACGAATCTGAGACTTACAACTACCCTTTCTTGTTGGGGGAGCCAGAATCAGCCTTGTCTGAAACTCATGATAGTGCACCCAGTCACAACCATATCCATTACTGAATGCTTAGACATTTGCCAGCAGTGTCGAAAGAAAGCCTCCTTGACTGTTTTAATCTTATATAGCAGACAGGGAACATCCCCAACTTGTGGAGAGAGGCAATTTTGATACCTCTTCCCAAACCAGGAAAGGACCGCACGTGTCAGTAGTTATCGGAATATCACCTTAACGAGATGTGTAGGAAAGGCCCTAGAGCAAATGGTTAACTGTTGTCTGGTCTGGTTGTTAAGAGACCAAGCAACTCCTTAGCCACTCTGAGGGTGGATTCTGAAAATTTCGGTCCACTGTTGACAAGCTGACCCTGCTAGAGGTGGCTATTCAGCAGGCTTTCCTACATAGTCATCACTGTATTGGTATATTTTTCACTACCAGTAAGGTGTACGATACTACTAGGAGACACTGCAGTCTCGCACAAATGCGTCAGTTGGGGTTTCGTGGCCACCTCCCCATCTTCACATGATCTTTACTGTCTCAGTAGTATTTTAAGACCAGAGTTGGTGACTCAGTGTCAGATTGTTTTGAGCAGGGGAATAGTGTCCTTCAGGGCAGTGTTTTAGGTGCCATCCTCTTTGCTGTAGCCATAAACAGTATCATGTCTATGGTAAGGAGTCCTGTACAGTGCTCCTTATTTGTGGACGATTTTACTGTTCGCTGTCCTTTTCCAGTGTTGCAAAAGTGAGCTATCAGTTGCAACTTAACAGTGCGGAGGATAGAGGAATGGGCTGCAAAGATGGGGTTTCAGTTTTCTGCAGATGAGTATGTATGTGTGCATTTGAATCATTCTCACTGTGTTTTCAATTTACCTGCCTTGCACATGAGGACACCATCCTAAATTTTAGTGATTCATTGAGGTTTCCGGGCCTCATTTTTTACTCCAAATTGCCATGGTTGCCACACCTGAGAGGCCTGAAAGCAAGAACCCTGAAGGCACTGAATATCTTAAAGTACCTCAGCCACGGGTACCTCAACCTCCTCCAGTTTTATAGGGCTTTCATGTATTTATGGCTGGGCTATAGGTGCACAGTTTATGGGTTGGTGAGCCTTTCTTATTTGAAGATCATTGACACTGTCCACCATGAGGGGCTTTGGCTGGCCATGGGTGCTTACAGGACCAGTCCCATACCCGGTCTCTGTGCTGAAGCTGGGGAACTGCCACTTACCATCCAGCAGCAGCTCCTCATGGGGCATCAGATGTGTAAGTTCCTCACAGCTCCAACTTCACCCGCACATCATATTGTTGCTCGTCCACCTCTGGAACGCCTTTTTTCCAACCGTCCACGAGCCACAATGCTATTTGGGATCCACATGCAACATGTGCTGGAGTCGTTCAGTGTGGAGCATGTACAACCTTAAATCCAGTGTTTTAACTGTCAGCTGCCCTGGTTACTGGAGAGCCCCAGAGTGATTTTAGATTTGGTCCGGTACAAAAGAGATTGAACTCCTGCTTCCGATTTTAAGGCAATGTTTCCTGACGTTTTATCTGAGCACCAAAACTCTGTAGCTGTTTTTACAGATGGTCTTTCCTGCCTTTGATGCAGGATTATATGAAATCTTGTTGGCACTGGAGCAGATGAGACGTTTTTCCAGTGCTAAATTTCTAGTCTGTTCTGATTCTCTAGGTGCCCTTCATTCGCTGAAACATTTGCACCCAGGAGATAAAGTAGTCCAGATCATCCAGGACACCCTCCTCCAACCACAACAACTGGGGAAGGAGGTGTCTTTCTGCTGGGTACCAGGACACATGGGAATTGCGGGGAATGAAAGGGCAGGTCTAGCAGCCAAGGAGGTATGTCTTGATCCTCAGGTATTTCAGTGTGCCATCCCCCTGCGTGCTACCACCTTGCAGTTGAGCTCAAGAGTCTTGCGTCAGTGGGAGGATGAGTCGCTGGAAGTGACCAAGAATAAGCTCAGTGTAAATCGGCCCATAACTTGGTCATGACATACCTCCTTCCAGCCACATTGACGGGATGAGGTCCTCCTCACTTGTCTTCACATAGGCCACAGACCTGTGATGCATTGCTTCTTTCTCTGGCAAGAGGACCCTCCAATGTGTGGTGCTTATGGTGTACAGATCACCGTGAGCCACATTTTATGGACTGTGTTTTTTTTCTGACCAGTGGGCAACAGCTGATCTTCCAGTGGATCTGCGTTCTATTTTAGGCACTGATCAAATGAACATGGTTAGAGTTTTAAAGTTTTGTGAATTGTCCAATGTTTTTACCAAGATTTTAGGGAGCAGGTTTTAATTTGTTCACAGAGTGACTGGTTGGCCCACTTTTTACATAAGTGTCAAGGCAGTGAGATTTTCGTGTGCCTTCCTTTTAGCTCCTTTCTCATTTTACTTGTGTTTTTCTTTCCGGTATAGCATCTTTAATTCTTTCGCATTGTCTTGACATGTATGCTCACATTTTACTGATTTTATCCTAATTTGTTTCTTTTAATGTATGTATGGGAACTGATAACCTCGCTGTTGAGTGCTCATGAGCACGAAACACACACACACACGTATTGAGGCTTGATGTGACATCAGCGCGGTGGTTTCTATTTCTATATGGGCGTCAGTCGGTTCTTGGGGAAGGTCAACGAGGCAGCCATACAAATACGCCATCCACAGTGTACTGGACAGCAGCATGCCCATCAACAACCACAACCACCTCAGCAATGGCAGTCCTACCCACCCTCATCTTGCTCATGTTGTTCCATGCAACATGACAGGGCTGAGTGCCGTAAGCACGTGGTGACTTGCAACAACTGTAAGAAAAAAGGACACACAGCATCTGTGTGTCATTCCCAGCCTCCTCTTGGGGATATGGACATGTATGTTAATTGTGTCTCCAGTGCATGTAAATCATAAAAAACTGTTTATCAAAGTGTGAGTGATGGACAAAGTGCTCAGACTACAAGTGGACACACTTGCAGCTGCGAATTTGCTAAACTTACAAACTTGTGTGGATTTGGGCTCTCCGGCATTGTCTCCAGTTACCCAATGTTTGGTGAGTTACAGTAAGTAACATATTCCAAGTTTGGGGCAGTTTAACACTCCTGTTATGTAAAAATCTGTGGTTCATTCCTTGACTTTTCTCATAGTGGGTGATTGTGGCACCATTAATTTGTTCAGTGTGAATGATTTCAATGCTTCTGGTTTTTCCATTTTGGATACAGTACACCTCATTTCTGACCAAGTCCCTCACTGACAGGTAGATTCTGTGTGTTTTGAGTTCACATTTCTGTTCTGGTTTGGATTAGGTTGTGCCACTAATTTTGCAGCCCAGATTACCCTGAAACTTACAGCTTGGCCTCACTTTTTCCGTGCATGACTTATTCCAGTGGCTTTGCGTGATGAGGTCAGATCAGAATAGGGCAGGCTGATGTCTTTGAGGGTCATCCAACCTATTACATTGAGTGAGTGGTCTACTGCCCTCTTGATTGTTAAAAAACTGTCTGGTCAGCTTCGCCCCTTCGGCAACTTTAAAGTTTCACATTTTTTTAGATTGGGCAACTCTATGTCCAATCCATTTAACAATAGCTCTAGGAAACCCAGAAGTATCAGTGTAAGATTGAAAGAAATGCCTCCCGTAGGTGAGAGTATTAAAATCCTAAGGGTAAACTGCTGAAGCGACCACAATGAAGAGCCATAATTTGAAGTGCATGACAAACGGTGAAGTTCACATAGTACTAGTTACAGAAAGCTGGCTGGAAGCTGAAATTGATAGCAGTGATGTATTTTAGGAAAATTTAAGTGTATATTGAAAGGACAGGCATTTGGGAATGGAGATGGTGTATTTGTTGCTGTGAACAAGACACCTAAAGCCACCAAGATAGGAACTGAAGCTGCATGTGAGATTGTCTGGGCAAGACTCAGTATCAGGGGTGGGCGTAAAATGATAATTAGATCCTTCTATCATCCACCAGACTCATCTCCTGATGTGACCGAAAACTTTAGTGAAAACCTCAGTTAACTTGCATATAAGTTCCCAAATCATACTGTAACCATTGGTGGAGACTTTAATCATCCAACAGTTAACTGCAAAAATCACAGTTTTGTTAGTGGTGGGCATGATAAGACATCCTATAAAACATTATTAAATGCTTTCTCTGAAAACTACATAGAATGGCTATTTAGGGGCCTCTAGATGTAAAACAAAGCATTTGGCTGTCAAGAGAGCAATACGTGATGCCTTCAGTGACTACCATAGCAGATTCTCAAATGATATTTCACAAAACCCGAAGGAATTTTGATCCTATGTAAAAGCCGTTAGTGGCACCAAAGTTTGTGTCCAGTCCCTAGTGAATGAGACTGGAACTGAAATTGTGGGTAGCAAAGCAAATGCTAAAATGCTTAACTCCATTTTCAATTGTTCCTTTACAAAGGAAAACCCAGGAGAACGGACCCAGTTTTATCCTCATACCACTGAAAAGAAAAATGAAATAAGTATTAGTGTCAGTGGTGTTGAGAAATGGCTGAAATTTGTAGAACTGAACAAAGCTCCAGGGCCTGTTGGAATCCCTGTCAGATTCTATACTGAATTTGCAGCTGAGTTAGCCTCTCGTCTTAACTATACTCTGTTTGTATATCTGTAGAACTAAAAACTATGCCCAGTTCTTGGAAAAATGCACAGGTCACGCCTCTCTACAAGAGGGGTAGTAGAAGTGATCCTCAAAACTACTGGCCATCATCCTTGACATCAATTTGTTGTAGATATAATGATGGTATGTTGAATAGAATGACCACCTCAATGCCAACCAGCTTGGATCCCGAAAACATCGATCATGTGAAACCCAACTCGCTTTTTTCTCACGTGACATACTGAAAGCTTTGGTTCAAGGCAGTCACATAGCTACAGTATTTCTTGATTACTGAAAAGCATTTGACTCAGTTCCATACCTACAGTTATGATCATATCGGGTATCAAGTGAAATTTGTGAATGGGTTGACGATGTTTTGGTAGGGAGAATGCAGCATGTTATCCTGAATGGAGAGTCATCGTTAGATGTAGAAGTAACTTCAGGCATGCCCCAGGGAAGTTTGCTGGAACCCCATCCGTTTATGTTATGTATTAATGACCTTGCAGACAATATTAATAGTAACCTCAAAATTTTTGCATATGATGCAAAGAAGCTGCATATATATTCAGTGATAACTTGATAAGATTTCAAAGTGGTGCAAAGATTGGCAACTTTCTTTATGTGTTCAGCAATGCAAAACTGTGCACTTCACAAAACAAGAAAAGTATAGCAACCTATGCCTATAATATGAATGAGTCACAGTTGGAGTCAGCCAACTCTTACAAATACCTAGGTGTGACACTTTGTAGAGAAATAAAATGGAATGATCACATAGGCTAAATCACGGTAAAGCAGGTTGTAGACTTCGGTTGATTGGTAGAATACTAGGGAAGTTCAATCAGTCTACGAAAGAGATTGCTTACAAATCAGTCATCCAACTGGTTCTAGAATATTGCCCAAGTGTGTGGGACCCATACCGAATAGGTATAATAACATATGGAATTATTTTGTGGGGGAACTCTAGCTGTGTACATGACATATTAATACTGCAAAAAAAAAAAAAAAAAAAGCTATTAGGATAATTACTGGTTCTGCATATAAGGCACACTGTAAACCATTGTTCTGTGAACAGAAAATCATGACTGTTATAAATTTGTACATATACTATGCTCTAATTTATACGAAGAAGAAATTACCAGAAACAAAAACCAGAGAAAATGTACATAGCCACAATACAAGATGGAATAGGTGCCTCTATATTCCTTAACACAGATTGTCAAAGTCACTCAACAGCTACGAAATCATGGGGTACAAATTATTTAATAATCTTCCTCTATCTGTTCAAGAATTACCTGAACAATTATTCAAACAAACAATTCATGACTGGCTAGTCCTCCACCCATTCTATGATATAAGAGAATTTATCAACTGTAATATAATACCATAATGTTAACAACAAACCTGTTGTTTCTTTCAAACTATTAATTTATTTTAGTATGTATATGACGTTGTCTATTGCTGTAATGGCCGAATGACAATAAAATTATTATTATTATTATTATTATTATTATTATTATTATTAGGACTAATGGAGGATATTGAATGTGTACAGAGAAGGGCAGCACAAACGGTCACAGATTTCTTTGATCCGTGGGAGAGTGTCACAGAGGAATTGAAGGAAATGAACTGGAAGACTGTTGAAGATAGATGTAAACTATCCTGAGAAGGTCTATTAACAAAGTTTCAAGAACCAGCTTTAAATGGTGACTCTAGGAATATACTACAATGCCCCATGTATCCCTCACATAGGGATCATGAGGATAAGAATAGAATAATTACTGGGTGCGCAGAGGCATTCAATCAATCATTCTTGAAACAACTGAATATGTATTTTCCGGGGGCTTCAACTATCTCATTGACATCGTCATGGTGGGTGCATCCATGGGGAGCATTTATGAAACTTATACACCTTGTTCATGGGTTTGCATACTGCAGTGCTGAAATGCAAGTTGGCCAAGCCACATTTCTTTCAGCCATACATTGTGCATTTAGGGTTTGAAGTTTCTTGGGATGGTGTTAAGCCTTTACGTCGTCATGTTGCCGTCGTCACAGCTCTGCCTCGCACTCCAAATATCAAAGAACTCCAAGGATTTTTACGTAAAATTGCTTATTATCACAAATTTATTTTGGTTGCAGCTGCATTGGCCCCTCTCCTCGTGTGTTGTTCCTCAAGACTGTTCCTTTTCAGTGGACGCCAGCCTGTGAGTGCACATTCATTATTTTGAAATCTAAATTGCATTCTGCGCCTTGTTTGACTACTTTCCATGCCGGACACCTCTTTGTTTTGGCTACGGATACTTCTCAGTGTGGATGTGGAGCTGTTCTCACACAACAATGTGAAGATGGTTCTGAACATCCAGTAACTTACACATTAAAAACACTCAACTCCACTCAGCAGCCCTCCTCCCAAGTTGGAAAGAGGAAGCATTTGGTACCGTCTATGCTCCAAAAATGTTCCATGTGTTCTTGTGAGCACAAGCCCTAGGTTTCATTGTTTAATCCTCCTGCTTCATTGCCCAACAAAGAAGCACATCACCTTCAGCATTGGACTTTGTTTCTTTTTCGCTACAATGATGAAATACATTTTCGGCATACTGCACAACATGCCAGTGCTGATGCGCATACCATGCAATGCGCTGTCATGGCTTCCAATGGGACCAGATCCTACTTTTGATCAGGATGACCTCCTTTGTTTTCATGTAGGTGTTGAGACACAACATGTGATGGATGTGTGTCCTATTACGGGCTTCCAGATCACAGCTACTGTTGCTGCCGATCCAGTTTTGTGTCAAGTTGTTCACCTCATTCAGCATGGCTGCCAAAGCAGGCCTCTGGGCAGGGCTTCTGATATTTTGTGTAACTATTTTGCCTTCTGTCATCCTCTTCCGGTATTTGATGGTAGTGTTCTCTTAGCTACAGATGGGCTGTCACCCATTGTATGATTCCAGATTCCCTATGGCGGGAAGTGCTTCAGCTTCTACTTCAGGGACATTGGGGGATCTCATGTACGAAGTTGCTGGCCCATCAGTATATGTTTTGACCTGGCATCCATGGTGACATTGTGCATATTGTTGTGACCTGCTCTCAGTGTGGTACCCAACAGGTGGTGCCATTGGCGATGCTCTCTCTGTGGCCAGCACTGCAACATCTGTGGGAACATGACTATGTTGATTTCTTGAGACATTTCCTAAATTCTTACTGCTTGTTGGTTGTCAATGCTTTCTCTAAATTTCCATATGCTATCCACTGTCCTTCAGTGTCAGCTGCAGCTGTGATTCAAGCCCCCTTCAAGTTTTTTTCTATTGAAGAATTGCCTTATATGCTTGTCACGGATAACAGTCAACAGTTTGTGTCTCAGATCTTCCACGATTGCTGCTGTGCCCTTCAAGACATTCAACACGTGACTGCTTCTCCTTTTCACCCCAAATATCATGACAAGGATGCTCCACAGCCACCTGCCACACATGCTCCTGCATCTGCTCATGCCTCCTCAGTGTGGTTTGCACGTGGCTCCATGGAGGTTCGACCACTGATATTAGTGGATTCCAGCTGTGGTCCACAGCTCTCTCCAATGTTGTGAGTGTCGCTGCCTCCTGCTTCTCTCTCAGCACCCCTGCTGCCATGCCTTCCCATGATTATTCATTGGCACTAACGATTCTGCCATTGGCTGGGCCAGTGCCTTCGAGTCTTAAAACACCAGCATCCCCAGCGCCTCCAACAAAGTGACCAGCACCTTCTCTGTCAGCTGAGTTCCAGATCATTGAGGAACTAGCTGTCGAGACGCAACCAGTCTCCTTATCACCGGTTCTCTCTTGTGGTACTTTGCGAGGCAGTGGCCACTGCGCATGTCCATGGCTGTGTCACTTCTGCCCCTACTCACCTGTTCTGGCCCAAAATCTCCTTTTGCCGCCACTGTGATTGCCTGCAGCATCTGCCATGGATGTTTAAACAGTTGCCTTGACACCCGCAACGGCAGAGTGCCCTTTCTCCAAGGATGCTAAAACCCTGTATACAGGGTGTCCATAAAGTCCCTTTACAACTTCAAAATTTTATTACAACGACAATTGTTGAAATATTTTAACATTTCTTTTATTGTGATCAGTGTTTATAAATGTTTGTAGACAGTCTTTAATAGACCTCTATATGGGCGCCTTTAGTTGCACAAAGCACATCAAGACGGTACTCGACTTCTTGCCATGTTCGCTGTAGCATAGTGTCGTCAATGGTGGTAATGGCATTATGAATCCTTTGATTCAAGTCAGCAATGTCCCATAATTGTGTCTGATACATGATATCTTTTACATACCCCCATAAAAAAGTCCAAGGGAGTGATATCTGGTGAACGCGGTGTCCAATCCATCTGCCTGGAAATGTTTCATTGGGGAACCAATGAATGTGTAGTCCCCAATGTGGTGGTGCACCATCTTGCTGGAAAATGATAGTTGGTTGTAAGTCAATCAGTTGTGGTGCTACATATTCAGTCAGAAGGTTGAAGTAAATACATGTAGTAATTGTTGACTTGTTGAAGAAAAATGGACCAATTATTCGGTTGCACGTGATTCCACACCACACATTGACTTTTGGACTAGTCCGGTGAAGCTCCCTAGTCACATGGGTGTTCAGATCCCCGGATTCTCACATTGTGTCTGTTTAATGTCTCAGAAACATGAAAAGTTGCCCCATCACTGAAACAAACTTTCTTGTGGAATGCTTCATCCTCTGAAAGGCGTTTCAGCATGTTGAGTGCAAACTCTGTCCGTTTTGGCTTGTCATTTGACTCAAGTGTCTGTAACAGTCGCACTTTGTAAGTGTACAACTGTAAGTTCTTGTGGAGGACCTTGTGCACAGCTGAACGTGGTAGTTGCAACTGTCTGGCATTACTGCGGATGGACTTCGTAGGTGAATGAGTGAAGACACTTAAAACACAATCGATGTTTTCCTCAGATGTTCTTGGTCACCCGCTCCTCCCTTTATCCAACTCTGTCCCTGTCTCCATAATTTTTTTTTGCCATGCGCGGATTGATGGCACAATGGTGGATCTCTTCCATACTTTGTTGTGAAGTTTTGTTGAGACTGAACATCCGATTTTGTCTCAATAAACCAGGACACACATTGTGCCTTCTATTGAGGAGTTGCCATTTTATACATGTTTAGTTCCTTCCATCAGAGTATCTGAAACACAAAATTTTAGCATATATAAAAACTTTAGTAAACAGTGATTACAATAAAAGAAATTTTGTTAAAATATTTTTAACAACTGCCGTTGTAATAAAATTTTGAAGTTGTAAAGGGATTTTATGGACACCCTGTATAATACTTGGGTACCCACTGCAGCACCAGGCCATCAGCACACTATGCTTCAAACATCCCACTACCGGCATCACAGACTGCCCACTAGAGGCCACCTACAGGGAGCTACCTGACATGTGCCCACAGCACGGCACCCGCTGTGCTATCTGCTGAAGCCCTTCTCTTTATAACCACAGTGCAGCATGCACTCGCTCTCATACTGTGTTCTTGTATCAGTACATGGATTGTTTCTATGTTTGTGTCTACATTCTCAACTGTTGTTCGCTTGTATGTGGAAGAAGAATAAACTTTGGTTCATTGTGGCCGTGCTGTTGTTTGTATCTTGCGGTACAGTACAAAGTTCTGTATTCACGTTTCCTACTACATATTTGACATAATACAGCTTCTTAGTATTACCCCCGAAATATTTAAATGATGTGTTACCTCCAGATTTCACCATTAATCTTAATATTGGCTGCTGTTGGGATCTTTTTCTTTGTAATGAGCATTATCTTGTGTTTATCATCTTTTAATAGAGCAGTTGCATTTGTACTGTTATGGCACAATTGTCTTTGAAGCAGTTCTGCTCCAAAGTGACTACTACACAAGACACTTCTAAAAGAAAGTCATTGTCTGTGATGAAGGTAGATCCTTGGAACAAGGCAACTGCATAGTTTTAATGGCTACATTGTGTAAATGAAGTGAGGCCTGCTCTCCCAACATTATTTCTCTTCTCTTGGCATGTACACTCTGGGCCGACCTCGTACCCTAGGCTTGCTGCATCTGTTAATGCCACAGACAAAATTTATGGATTTATTTTTTGCTGGCTTGATTGTATTGTTGTAAATGTAACTCAGTAGTATAATCAAAAAATCACAAAAATACAGTCTGTAAATTTTAAGTTGTGCAGTGTAATTGTAATGCAAGTGAGACAAACCTACATCTGCAGCATTTGTAGATTTAGAGAAAGCATTGACAGTGTTGACCGGAATACTCTCTTTGAAATTAAGAAGGTAGCAGGGATAAAATACAGGAATCAAAAGGCTGTCTACAACTTTTACTGAAACCGAACTGCAGATTTAGAGTTGAAGAACATGAAAAGGAAGCAGTTGTTGAGAAAGATGTGAGAGAGCATTGTAGCCTGTTCCCAGCATTATTCAATCTATACATTGAGCAAGCAGGAGAGAATACTCAGAATAAAATTGGAAAGAAGGGAGAAGATATAAAAACTTTGAGGTTTGCTGAAAATATTGCAATTCCATCAGAGACAAAAGGAAGACTTTGAAGACCAGTTGGACGAGATGTCTAGCGTCTTGAAATGAAACGTAGTCAAATTAAATCATAGATTAGGAAATGAGACACTAGAAGTGGTAGATGAGTTTTGCTGTATGTGCTGCACAATAACTGACAGTGGCTGAAGTAGGGAGGGTACAAAATGCACACTGGCAATAGCAAGAAAAGTGCTTCTGAAAGAGGAATTTATTAATGTCTAATACAGGGTTCTCTAAAATCCCCCTTACACACTTCTGTGACTTGTAGAGGTTACTGAGCAGATAATATTTTGAATTGGAACCCATGTCCGGAAATGTTCTATTTCTGTGCTCATATTGCACAGTTCCATTCGTTAATGTCTGCCCCGATAGCTGAGTGGTCAGTGCGGTAGTCTGTCATGCCGAGGGGCCCGGGTTTGATTCCCGGCTGGGTCGGAGATTTTCTCCGCTCAGGGACTGGGTGTTGTGTTGTCCTCACTATCAGTTTATCATCACCAGTGGAAGGCAATGGGAAACCACCACTGGAATCATTTCCCTAAACGCTCATGCGGTGGACCTCTCTGACGAGGCTTCCCCCTTGACAAGTCCTGCCGTAAGGCAGAACACAAAGATTTTTTTCATTCATTAATAACCAAAGAAACAAAAAGGAAACTTAATGAGTTTTCTTAAGCATTTTTGTGTAGAGTTAAACTTAAACCATGTTTGCCATTTTCAAAGGAGTGTTAGCTTTTTGATCCACCACAAGTAAGGTTCAATGTGGTGACCATCAAGTTTGGTGCACACATTGTATATAGGAATGATGTGGTACATACACCCTCGCACCAGGTGTCTCTGCAATATGTCCTGCAGTGACCAGAACTAATGCCACCAGATTGTTTTCTGTCCCTACACGAGTCTCATAAAGCAAACTTTTCACTCGACCCCAGAGGAAAAAATCCAATGGAGTCAAATCCAATGATTGTGGAGCCCATGCGATTGGACCACCCCAGCCTAACCCTGTGTGTCTGAATCATTGGTCCAGATGTTCCCACAAATGATGTGTATAGCGAATGGATGTGCCATCGTGCTGAAACCAGTTGTCTTGGTGGACGTTCGGTGGCACAGCATCCAAGAAATGCCCAGTAGTTGTTGTAGAGAGGTGAGGTATATGGAGCCTGTGAGCTCGGGTGGAAGCTTGTATGGTCCAATCACATGGCCATCCAGAATACCTGCCTACACATTGATACCAAATCTGTGGGGGAATCCCTGGACATCTGTGGCATGTGGATTATCATCTGTCCAGACATGACTATTTTGAGAATTGAGAACACAGCCCTTGTAAATTTACGTTCTTCGTGCAAGAGAATGTGTCATGGTAATACTAGGGGCTCATTGGTGCAGAAGTTTAGGAACTGCATACAGAACTCCATGCATGGTGCAAAATCGGCTGGCATTCATAGCAGCATGCTTTGAAGGTGGTATGGATGTTGTTGTTGGTTATGCAGAACATACCAGACAGAGCTGGGAGCAACATCCATTTCACACACATCCATTCCACTTGTTAATGGGTTCTCTTAAGTGTGATATAGTACAGCTTCTTCCATTTTGGATATGTGTTATCTCCTTGGGCACCACAGTCATGCCTGCTAATGGTAAGGCACCCCTTTCTCGAAGCAGATGCATAATTGTGAAAAGAGTAAGTGACAGAGTCGGACATTGTGAATGATGGTGAATGGCAGGTCTTCCAGCGTATTCTGGAAATGTACTCAACCATGTTGCTCTAACAAACACAGGCACGTGAATGAGGCTCAAAACAGGTCAGAGAGGTAGGACAGACGTCAAATGACATGAGCCGATCTACTGTAAGCACCTCCCAACATGACTATCCTGTTGTATACTTAACCAGAAAACATGTTTTCAAATGGCTGTAGCCTGGAAACAGTATGTTTCTGGTCATGGATTTCAATCCAAAATATCGCCTTTGCAGTCCCTTGTACAAATCCTAGAAGTTTTTAACGGGAATTGTAGTGTACCCCGTGTAAATTTAAATGTTAATGAAGTTTTTTATGAAGGTATTTGACTTTATGTAGCTGTAAGGTTATGTTTTTATGATTAATTGTACAAGAATACCAACATAGCCTTGTGTGAAAGTGAAATGCAATGATAAACAGTTCAGATAACAGGAGAAAAGTGGCTTGTGAAATGTGATGCTTCAGAAGAATGATGAAGATTGGATGAGTACATCACATAAGTAATGAGGTGGTACTGAATAAGATTGAGAGAAAATAAATTTATGGCTTGACTAAATGAAGAGATTGGCTGATAAGACACAGCTTGAGTTGTCAAAGAATAGTTAATTTTATAAGGAATGGGGGAGAGGCCATAAAATTGTAAATGGAGATGAAGATATAACTACTGTCAGTAGGTTCAATTGTATGTAGTTACACAGGGATGAATGGGTTTATGTAATATGGTCTACCACAGTGTGCTGCATGATTAAAGACCTCGGATTAAAGACCACAACATGTACAAGTGTAACTCATTAAAATGATTTGCAAAGTATGAAACAATGCTTACATAAAAAGGATGCAGGTTTGTTTGTCTCATGCAGGTAGCATGATTTGATTTGCCCAAATCATTTCAGACAAATATCAGGGCATATCCTACTAACAGTTTCAGACAAAAAGCTTCCCCTTAGCTTGCCCATTATTAAACGTCATATGTATACTGATGTTTGTTGTTATTGTTTTTTGCTGTACTGGAATTACACAGTATAAATTTAATATTATGACTTTCTTTTCTATTAAAACACGCATGTATGTTTTATAAGACAGTCCACGACCTTCTGCTATTGATGTAGATGCCAAGATGAATAAAGTGTTAATAAAATCAATTAAAATGACCTCTTCCACTGTCAAGAAAACTTCTGACAGTAGCTCTTCCTTAAAAAAAAAAAGGTTTATGATTCATTTATTTGTCATGCCACTTAATTCTGTGCCACCATTACAAAATATCATATTTTATTCAGTGATAATACAACTTGCGGCAAGTTTTAGAGAGGGTCGTAGGAACTGTTGAAGAATGAGTGGAAACATGACGTGGATCTCTTAGTGTGTGCTACAAAAATATCAATTTTTCCCTTGCTAAGATAATAGATGATATGACTCAAAAGTAAAGGAGTTTGCTTGTTAAAAGCTTTCTGTGTTGACTGTATGAGGTTCAACAGTGTGTAAAGAAATGGAATCATTTTTAACAGTGAAAGTGTTCAATTCTATTCGAGCCTTTCCAAAGTAATCTAGCAGAGATTACCCAAAATTGTAAATCATTTTAGGCAAATTCTGGGCTGGTTCTTATAAAATTTTCTTGGTAGATACCTTTATTCTTCTTCCTCTAATTGAGTTAGTGCTAATGATATCAGCTTTGATACAACATTAAAGTATAGCTCTTCTTTCTCTCTGAGAACACCTTCTTATTCATATTCTGTTACATTTTTAGTGCTGCCTGCTAAGTGATACACATAATCACACACAAGCTCTCAGACTGCACTTAAGTATCTAATGGTGTGGAGTGTGAGGTCCTGATAAGCTACAAGTGGTAAAGAGCTGCTTCTTTACATTTTCTGAGGAGATAACTGAAATGGAAACATGGCTATTGTGCGTGTCATTGTAAATTTTTTCCTCTTTCAAGTTCTCTTTGGACAGATGATCATGTTTTTATTTATCTGTGTATTGAAGTGCTCTACTTAATGGTGCCTATATGTTCAGAATACTTAGCTTCTAGTCCCCAGTTTGCAAGTGATCCGCAAGGAGTTTGAAAATTGGAATGAAATAATTAATTTGCCTTTTTATGCTTATAATGAGTGAGCTAATGCAGTGGTAAGACGCTGGACTCACATTTGGGAGGGTGGCTACTCAGATTATTTTCTGGCCATCCAGATAAGGGTTTTTCTAAGATTTCCCTATGTCACATTAGGCAAAAGTTAGAGCAGTTTAGATTGCAAGTGCCCTCCAGGCAGTACCCAATGGCAAGCACCATACAAGGCATGTTAAGCAATGGACGCCTTTAGATTATGTGAATGGAGGGGCCATGTCCTCAGCCTCATGGTATGCAGGACACTGATGCGATGGTTACCTCTTGAGGCAAGAAATTTATTGGTGAATAATTTCTGCAGTTCCTGCTGCATCCCGACATCTTATGCATGCTCAGGTACATAGAGTTAACTGCCGTTTGGCCACCATGATACCCAGTGATAAACATTTTAACACTCCAAACTATTTGAGCAGGCTACCAGCAATCAAGAGAGCTTGAGAGAGGAATCTCAGTGATAAACTCTCAAACAAAATAAGTACCGAATGTAGGAGCAGAGTGTTGTTCTCGAAATTAATGTGTTGGTATGAGCATGTAGCTATTCATGGCAGCATTGTTGAATAAATACTTCACATAGTTCTTGCTACATCAGATTTGTTAGCCATGAGCTTTCGATGACTTCCCATGTTACTGTCATCAGAAGATTTAGATTTCAATAGACTGGTAGGTACTTTAATTTGCTTGATGATGATGATGATGATGATGATGGGGGAAATTGTTAAATGCTTGAGACTAACAAATCTGATATGGCAAGGACTCCATGAAGAATTCATTTAACTTGTTATTGTGAGGAGACTTTCTTTGGTTTATGTCAGAGAGGGTTAGAAGAGTTAGCTGCTACCCTGAGTCTGTAAAAAATTATGTAATGATACTTCTATGATTGAAACTGCTGCTGTCAGCAAACAACAAAATTAAACTGGATTAGAGATTATCCTGTTTGTTAACCCCACAACATGCTCGTCTTTTGTGAAAGTGTTATGGCTTGCCATGTCAGTACAGATGTGGAAGTGACTGTGTACTTGGGAGAAGGTTTGATTCAACATTGAACACACCTGCATTGTTGTAAATGCTGCATAAATAGGCTTTAATTTACCCATTTATTCAAAGTCCACTTGAGATTTGTCGGATTGTATTTGTATTTTACCAGTGTAATTTGTTTTGAGGCACCATATTGTCATAGCCTGCCAGGTTTGACCAAAGTATCAAGCTTCAATGAGTCTTTATTTGTCACTTAATGCCATGTTTTGTACACGTTTACCATTTTATAGAAGAGTTTTAACAGTACTCACAATATACATTTAAATCAGTCTCATTAGGTCTACATAAAATCACAGATTGACTTCTGTCTGTGTATAAAGTACAATCAGTTAAAATAAATTGCTCAAATGAAGTTTTGCATTATTTGAACATGTGTGTTCTTAGACTCACAAGGGGAAGGCCTCAGACCCGGCTAACTGATTCGGCTCAAATTTGGCAGGTCGCTTGTGTACAACCTAAAACGAAGGAATCTATGATATTTTGGGTCAACACCCCCGCATTTCTGAGAAAATCACCCCAAAAGTTATGACGAGCAATCGACTCAAAATTGGCGGGATCTATAGATAATTGTAAATAGAGCATTTTTTATCATCAGGTATGGGGTCCGCAAACGCAAATTTTTTCAGAAATCGAGGAAAGAAACTTTTACAACTGCCCCTTCTGTATCCACATGGTAAAGCGTTTCGCCGACAGCGCCGATAGGGCAACGGCCAAGGTAACTGGCTGGGAATCAGAGAACCCGGGTTCGAATCTCGAAGAAACCTAGCGGATGTTATTCTTATCGTTTGTATTTTTCCATATCTCAATCGATAGGGATAGAAGGGTTAATAAGGTAAGTAAATAAAAAAGGAATGATGATAATAAGGTAGGCAAACCAATTTCTCAAACACCGTGAGTTAGTAAATTATTAAACTTTTAAGCTTTGTCACATGAAAACAACTCCGAGTAAGAGCGCTGCGAATTCCTCACGAGGGATCACAGATTTTAAACAACGCGACGCTTGTTTACAGCCAGGCACGGGACATAATGACCGCGGGGGGGAGTTATGTTGTCTCGGTTGCCTCTTCTTCATATCATAGTTGTGAACCTGAAAGAGTGAAGGTGTCCAGCACGAGCCTTACAGTCAATCGGAAAGAGTTGTTTTCCATCATTAGGCTGCCACGAACCTCGCGCATACATGTAGTGATTTTTCCATCGTTAATGCGCCGAATGAAATACGTTTTGTGAATAAATACAGTGTTCTTCCGTGAGTAACTTATGACGAGTACTGTATGTAGTTTGTAGTAATTAGCTCGTCTGTTTATGCCGTAGTAACTAGTTATTGTTTGTTGTGTCGTATCTTTCAGGTGCATAATCTGAATAATGGAGGATGTACACCCTTCTACTAGCGCTGTAATATATAGTTGGGAGCCTGTCACAGACGATGGCAAGCGGGAAGTTGCCGACGCTCTGTTTTAAGTGTTGCAAGACAGTTGCATTATCAATGCACTACCGGAAGCTGGCAGTTCTGTTTCTCAGCGTTCCAGATTGATATGAACGGCTATCGTCGAGCGATTTTTGGAGCTGACGAACGATGTACTGTACCATGAAGACGAAGCGGAAGGTGATTCAGTGGAAGATATCCCGACTAGTGAATCGCAAAATGGTCATAATACGTTGAAAATCTCCACGTCACTGGGAATATGTGCTTCATCTGTTCCCGATGAGTATTACGAACCGGTTACTAAACGCTTGAACTACAGCGCTGTACCCCTTGAAGTAAAAGTAAAGGCGGTAGCGTTAGCCAGGAATAATCCAAATTGGAACTTACAAACACTGCAAAAGAATGGAGCAACAACAGCCCTGTAAAGGAAGAAGGACTTGAAATTGTGGGGAAGTGATATCGTTAAAGGAGGGACAGCATACGAAAAATACCAGGCGATAAATAAGTGGACATACGACCGATTTGTCGAATCTCGTTGTCGTAACGAGAATGTAACAACGAGACTACTTCAGGAGTGGGTTGCAGGTGTATACGGCCAACAAGGATTTCACGTTTGCTGCATCATTATCTTGGGCAAGGATTTTCAAATCGGAGTATAAAATTCGTCAACGGCACGTCTCTCATAAATACAGAAGATATACAGAAAGTGGCGGCTCTTTCCAGCACGCAAATGGCGTCACTTACGACCGGTTTTAATCGTGATTCCGTGATCAACACCGATCGAACAGGATGCGAGTATTGGGTGACCATTCGACGCACGTTATCGCATAAGGGAGAAAAACGAACCCTTGTCGCAGTAGTAAAAACAAACTTAACACATTTGTACACGGCACAATCTGCCATCACAGCCTGTGGAAAAGTGTTGCCTAAGGTTTTCCTGTGTTTACAAGAAACGAATGTTACATTTGGTCCTCGGGTTATAGAAGAGGTCAATCGTTTAACCGACTTGTTGAAAAATTTTTACATTACCTGCTCCAAATTCGGGAAACTGACGAATGCGATTTACATAACATTTCTTGAGAATGTTTTAAAACCATACGTTTCTGATAACAAGTTTTGTCTAGTATTGGATTCCTGGAGTGGACAAGTTAATACTACAATATATGACACAATGTTTATAGATCGCGAGGGTCAGCCGACGTGCACAGTAAAAGTTAATACCGCCAAACTGCACACCTGTGTGCCAGCCGTGTGATGTTTATATCTATCGCCAGGTTAAAAATTTTATTTCAAAGCTTCAGAATTGCAGTGTGCTTCTGGAAACCCAGCGGGAATTGCACAACCGCACGGATGCAATAACTACTCACAGCATAATTAATAACCAACTTTCAGCACCGATTTTTCAGGCAATGATATCGCATGCGTCGTACGCACAAAATTAATTCCCGAAAAAAAAAAAAACATATTTTTAAATGTAAACCAAGTTTGTTTTCCGCCGAGTCTTCGAAAGGAATAGTGTAGCTGTCGAAAGATTGCATACATTAGCTGTTCTTGGTGCTGTGAGTATATTAGTTTCAGATGTTTATATGACAAGTACCATCCATCTAGTTGTTCGGAGAAAAGTGAGGACACGTAACAGTGATTGGAAGAGCCATTGTAAAGTGACCTGTAGTAACATTTTAGTGGTTTACTATCGCAAGAGGTTTGAGAAATTTATTTGCCTACTTTATTATTATTATTATTATTATTATTATCATCGTTTCTTATTGATTTGCGTACGTTATTAACCCTCCTATCCCTATCAATTGAGATATGAAAAAATACAAACGAAAAGAATAACATCCGCTAGGTTTCTTCGAGATTCGAACCCGGGTTCTCCGATTCTCAGCCAGTTACCTTGACCGTTGCGCTATTCTTTTTTTTTTCCAATTTATTTATTCATAACATTCCACAGTAGTACATAATTTTCAACTAACATTTAAAAGTAATAAAAGAAACTAAAATTAATGCTGTCGGCAAAAAGTGTTTACCACGTGGGTACAGAAGTGGCAGTTGTAAAAGTTTCTTACCTCGATTTCTGGAGAAGTATGCGTTTTCGGACCTCGTACCTGATGGTGAAAAATGCTCTATTTACAATTACCTATAGATCCCGCCAATTTTGAGTCCCTTGCTCGTCATAACCTTTAGGGGTGATTTTCTCAGAAATGCGGGGGTGTTGACCCAAAATATTTTAGATTCCTTCGTTTTAGGTTGTACACAAGCGACCTGCCAAATTTGAGCTGAATCGGTTGGCCGTGTCTGAGGCCTTCCCCTTGTCAGTGGGAGCAAGAAATGGAAGTCTAAGCCTTATGAAACTGGAAAAATAACTTAACTGTGAAATTAAAAAAGTGACCAAAATATAGGAATTTAGTTAAAAAAAGAACTGCAAATTTGTGAAATCAAAAACTGATGCTGGGTAACCTCCATTACTGTGTTGTTCTACATTTCTCAGCATGCTGTCCAAAAGGTGGTCATGATGCCTTAAGAGTGGCCCTCCTGAAGTCATCCAGTGTGTGAGGATGGTTCCTGCAGTGACCACTGCACACTTCTTTTGGTCCCAAGCATGAAGTCATCCAGTGTGTGAGAATGGTTCCTGCAGTGACCACTGCAAACTTCTTTGGGTCCCAAGCATGTGCAGTTGGGTACACACATTAGCAGACATTTATGGCCATTGTCTTCGGTTGTTTTATGCAAATTTGTGAAATCAAAAAAAGGAACGCATTTATGAGTTTGATGCAATACGCTCATGCCTTATTAACTACAAAAACAAAACTTATACTAAAATGTTGATTTTAGGGCTAGATAATCCATTCGAGGATCTTGCCCAACACAGCACTGCACATCCATCAGTAGTAATGAGAGATGCCAGATATTTGTACACAATACTGGGTGGAAATATGACCAACCTACCTTTCTGATGAACCAGTGGTGCTGCGTACCCGAGATATGCATTGGTACTTGGCCACCTCAACACTCTTCTGTGGCAATCATTAGCCACCAGTCAGTTACCGGTAATGCACTTACAAGTGAAGAGAACCGAATGCCATTGATCCAGGTTCGAATCCAGATGTTCTCTTCCCACCTTTTTTATACAGCATGATGCTGGGAGGTTTGTATTATTGTTCCTAATGGATGACTGCAGGCCAGTTTTGGACACAGCACTCTCTCAATTACCTCTGTATAAACAGCACAAAGTTTTGTTGCGTTCTCCTCTCGGTACCTGTGAGCTATAGTTTGTAGGTAGTGGTGATGAGCTGGTATTATTGATCACAGGTGAAGATTATGACACTTGTTTTGAATGTTTTGCGTCTCACAATAGTGGTACAGTGTTCGATTAATGTCACTGTGGTATACACCAATTTGATTGGAAGTTTCTTATGCTAACAACTCTTCTTACTGTAATGTGACAGTGTGCACTCAGTCTAAGTCAGGCCTGGCCAAGTTTTGCATTCCTGGAGTGAGTCTAATCAGCACTTCAGCTTCCCCCACCACTCCACTATTCTGTGCTGGTGTGCGAGTGGGATGGCTGTAAGCCAAAAGCTCCACATGCAGGAAACTTAAGAAGATATGTTTGCAACGCAATGTGACTACTTCTAAAAGGCAAATGTAGCAGCATACTTTTATAAGCAGGACTTTATCACTATACTCCATTCATTATAAGAATAAACCTGATGTAAACAAACACAAACGCAATGATTGGTCAGAAGCCGTAGCACACACACACTGGTGGTGTTGCGCTCTTGGAAGTAGGTCGGAGTTATGTATTAGATACATTATTGCTAAGTTACATTGAATGAAACTTTAAGCTATTCAAATGTATTAGCAGCCATCAATGTTTTTCTTCATCACACTTTGATTATGTATTTTTTATTTAAAAAATCATGTATATTCACAGTCTCTGCACTGTTGTGCTCTGATTGTTGCGCTGTTAATATGCAGTCTGAAAATGGCTGAGGCTGCTTCCTGTTGCGTAGTGAAACACATGTCTGGAACACAGTTAAAAAGTGCTGAGAAATAGGTTGTTCTTAATGTTTGTCATAAATTTACATAGATAATTGGCTCTGAAGTTTACTGAGGGACCGTATTAGATACGGTTGAGACATATGTGCACGTTAGTGTATAGTGGAATCGGTAGCGTAGTAGCTTTATAATTCATCATAGTACATTGTGCTCTGGTACAAGCCTCGCCAAAGTCAATGTCTTTTCACATTCAGTTTGAATTACCTACATCTCATAATTATAAAATCCATCATCATTTTTTATGAATAACGCATGTCGTCTTGTTTTTAATTACATATTGAATGTGAAATTCCTGTTTGCATTTCAAATATGAAGTCTCAGTTATCGATTTTATGAAAGACTGTTAATAAGGTTTTTTAAATCAAGAAAACATAACAGTTTAATTTTTTAAGTCAAAAATGAAAACAAAATACTCTGTATTTGGACTATGTCCATTGTTTTATACCACAGATGTAGATATGTGTCGTAGAAACATGAAAAACAATCATTTTCACAGGATTGAGCACACCATTTGGAAATTTGTGGTAAGATCCTATGGGACCAAACTGCTGAGGCCATCGGTCCCTAAGTTTACACACTACTTAATCTACCTTACACTAAGGACAACACATATACTCATGCCTGAGGGAGGACTTGAACCTCTGAGGCGAGGAGCCACGTGAACCTTGACAAGGTGCCTCAGACCGCATGGCTACTCCGCACGGCACGAGCACACTGTACAAATGTTGCATTTGTAAATTTGCCACTGTACCATTACTATATGAACCCAACACAACTGATGGAGCCAAGTTAAGGGATTTGGCCTGAGAAATAACAAGCCTGTTAAGCTACCAGACATACTGGAACTAATGCATGCACACCTTTCTCACATGTCACTGCTGAACGTTGGTGGGATATAGAACGCCACATCGTAAAAGAAGAGGAGAAAATGCGGCACCTGGGTGGCTTTGTGGACTCTGTTGTTGATCGACTCCTTATCAATGTTGCAGATGACGGTTCCAATTTTGAAAAGTATTTCTCTGATTCAGATAAGGAAGGAGCTCTGAGATTACCAGATGACTGACTGTAATTAATACCGCCAGTGGCTTCAGTATTCAACTGTATGATGAAATCCCTGCAGTATGTTTTTGCATCTCTCATAGCTCGCTCAAAAACATTACCCTGTGTTTAAGTTAGGAATTTTCGTCAATTTTGTTTGTAATTAGAATAATGTGTCAGGTGAGAATGATAGCATTTTAAGCTTTCAGCCTGTTCACATAAAAAGTGTGCTGGAGTTTTGATAAATATTATTTCATTCTCTTTAAAAATTAAATGGTGTTTGAGGCTATATTGTTTCTTTGCCCATTCCTTTTAAGTCTCAACTGCAGCTGCTCACATCATTGCAGGCTAATTGGACCGCTGGTTGGCCAGTGCTGTCCAAGTTTAATGCACCGGTAAAGCTGTTGTCCCACACATTATCACTCTGTCTATGTGCATTAACACAGCATAAAACATATCCTTAAGATCGTACTTGACTGTACTGGTCACAGCTTAGCTACGTGAAATGAAATCCAATGAGATACAAGCAAATGCGGAAGAATACAGGTCAGGCCCAGGGAGGGGTGATTGCCTGAGCTGTAACCTTCCCAAATTGCCACTTGGTCCCTCTGTCAGGTGTTCGGGAAGTGTGACCTGAGGTGTGAACAATCACCTAAGGCGGGTGCACCGTCTAGTGAAGGGGGCCCCCAGTTGGAAGGAGAACCCCATCGGAGAAGCTGGCAATCATGGGGGATTTCCCTACGATGAGTCAGTCATCTTCCCACTCAATGTCTACAAAACTTAAATGTAGTGAGGCTAATGATTCAAAGACCCTTCCCACTGCACCACAGTTCCTCATGGCCTCACGTACTGAAAATGATCAGTCCGTCACCACGGTAAGTCCGTTTGTTATTCAGAAAGGTGTAGATGCAATTGCTTGCCCTATGAAATCCTGCTCTCGTTTATAGAATTGCACTTTGCTTTTGGAGACCACTTCTGATTCTCAAGCACAACAACTGCTTGCTGCCTCGCTTCTCCACGGTTACCCTGTTCGTGTCGAAGCCCACAGAACTTTGAATTCTTCCCGTGGTGTAATTTACACCAGGCTGCTCGATGGTCTAACCAAGGCCAAAATCCAGTTTACCTCTCTGATCAGGATGTCATTGCTGTCCATTGTGTAATGAAAAAGGTAGATTCCTCCTTAGTGCCAACCTGCACTCTCTTTCTCACCTTTGATAGAGTGGTGCTTCCATCCAAGCTCAAAGCAGGCTATGAAATTATCACTATCCAGCCGTACATTCCGAACCCAATGCGCTGCTACCATTGTCATCGTTTCAACCACACTAGAACGTCTTGTCGACACCCAGCCAAATGTGTCATGTGTGGTAGGGATGCGCACCTCCTTCTCCCCGCTGTATCAACTGCAGTGGCAGCCATGCCACCGCCTCTCGGGATTGTCCGGTGTATCTTGATGAGCGGGCTGTACGAGAGATCCGGGTGAAGGAAAAGGTGCCTTATCCCTCGCAAGTTACTGGCTAGTCGCAAACCCTACGTTCTCCCGTCTGGTACCTATAGTTCTGTTCTTCTTACCCCTCACTTGATGAAGGACATGACCATGCAGACATGCAATCTTCAATTCAGCTCTGAGGCTGTGAAGTTTCCCAGTGTCAATGTAGCATCCCCATCCCCCCACCCCACCCCACCCCGTCCAGCTGTGCAACAAGCCGTCAAACTCTCGCCTCAAGGGGCAAAGCCACCAGCTACACAACTGGTAGGCCAGAAAGGACAGGAGTAGTACTCCAGTGAAGACGTCCTCCACCCCTCCAGCCAAACAACACCAGAGTCTTCATCTAACTGGAAAGGTTCAAAGAGGTCCACCAGAGGCAAACGGTCTTTTCCTTCACCACCTCAAAGATCCTCTTCATGGTGTTGCCACGTGATACTGTAGCCCACCCAGCCTCCGTGTTGCCAGTGCACACCAACAACCGTTTTTCAGTGTTGGACTCCACAGACCACCCGCACAAGCAAGCTGATGCTTCTGTGGACCCCATGGAGCAGGATCCTCCTGCTGCTGTGCCCAGTAGTAGTGCCTCTTCCCTAGCTGTAACTCGGCAGCCGGTGAGGTGACACCCCTACATCTCTTCCTCACCATGGCTTTCACCCAATGAAACATTTGCAGCCTTCGGTCCCACAAAGAGGATGTACGGTTGCTTTTAGCATCGCATCATCCCCTTGTACTCTGCCTTCAGGGAACGAAATTGCACCCTCACGACCACTTTGAGCTTTCACATTTCTTACCGATTCGCTTTGACCTTCCCGCTGAAGCCAGCAATCCATCTCATGGGGACGTAATGCTGCTCATACAGGATGACATTCATAGTCAAGCCATCTCCTTAACTACCAATCTTCAAGCTGTTGCAGTTCGCCTTTTCCTTCCCCACCTGACTTTTTCCCTCTGTGCCATATATGTCCCTCTGTCAATCTCTGTCACCAGGGCAGACTTCCTTCAATTTATTGGGCAGCCACCTCCCCCATTTTTGCTACTCGGTGACTTTAATGCACATCATCCCCTTTGGGGTTCTCCCAGGACCTGTCAGAGAGGTGCCCAATTTAACCTCTTCTGCTGTAACACTGGAGCACCCACTTTCCTTTCCGACTCCTCGCACACCTATTCCCATTTGGACCTCTCCTTTTGCTTTGTCCAGTTTGTCTCTCGTCGTCCGTTCTTTCTGACACCTACTTGAGCGACCATTTCCTGTGTTATCCGTTTACTGATTCCTACCCTATCCGCATGCACGCCTAAGTGGCAGTTTACTAAGGCTGATTGGCAGCTTTACTCCTCCCAGGCGACCATCAGAGAACAAGATTTCCCCAGTTGTGATGATCAGGTAGAATACCTCACAAACATGATCCTTACTGCTGTCAAACGTTCAATCCCCCACATTTCCTCTTTACCATGTGGTGTCCCAGTCCCTTGGTGAACTGAGGCATGCCGTGATGCAATTAGCGCATGGAGACGTGCTGTCCGCATTTTTAACCACCACCCTACACTAGCAAACTGCATTCATTATAAACAGATGCGTGAAAAGTGTCGTTGCGTTCTTCAGGATAACAAAAGAGCTAGCTGGATTTCATTCACCAGTTCTTTTAACAGTTCCACACCTTCCTCTGTCGTGTGGGCCAACCACTGACAGCTTTCTGGAACTAAGATACATTTCTCAATTTCTCTCCTGACAGTAGCTGACGATGTCATCGTAGACCCTATTGCTATCTCAAACACCTTGGGCTGCCATTTTGTGGAAGTTTTGAGTTCTTCCCACTGTCACCCTGCCTTCCTCCATTGGAAACAAGTGGAGGAATCTCGGGGTGATACCCTTCTCTTCTCCTAATTGTGAGTACTACAATGCCGCCTTTTCTATGAGGGAGCTAGATCATGGTCTCGGTTCATCTCGATCCTCCGCCCCAGGGCTAGATGCCATCCACATTCAGATGTTGCAGCACCTTTCTCTTGCGGGCAAGCCCTTTCTGCTTAACATGTACAACTGCATCTGGGCAGAGGGCACATTTCGTGGACGCTGGTGTGAAGCCACAGTTATACCCATACCTGAGCCCGGTAAGGACAAAATTTTCCTTCTAGCTACCGCCCCATCTCTCTTATCAACTGTGTTTGCAAGGTGATTGAATGCATGATTCATGCCTGTCTGGCGTGGTGGCTTGAGTCTCACCATTTACTAACGAATGCACATGGTGGATTTCGAGCACGATGTTCTGCAGTTGACCATCTCCTTACTTTGTCCATCCATATCATGAATAGTTTCCTGCGAACATCCCGTACTCTGGCCGTGTTTTTCGATTTGGAGAAGGCCTAAGACACCTGCTGGAGAACTGGTATTCTCTGTCCTCTTTACGCGTGGGGCTTCTGTGGGCGCCTGCCCTGTTTAATTTGGGCATTTTTACAAGACTGAGTTTTCAAGGTACATGTGGGTTCTGCCTTGTCGGACACCTTTATCCAGAAAAATGGTGGGCCTCAGGGTTCTATCCTGAGCATCGTCCTCTTTGCTGTCTCCATTAACCCTATAATGGCCTGTCTCCCGCCGGGCATCTCCAGCTCCTTTTTTGTTGATGATTTTGCCGTCTATTGCAGTTCTCCATGGACCTGTCTCACTTAACGGCATCTTCAGTGAAGTCTTGATCGTCTTTACTCCTGCAGCACCGACAATGGCTTTCGCTTTTCCACTGAAAAAATCGCATCTATGAATTTCTGGCAGTGCAAATGGTTTCTCCCATCATTTGCACATCTTGGGCCTGTTGCCCTTCTGTTAATTGGAACTACAAAATTCTTCGGGCTCATGCTTGATAGGAAATTCTCTTAGTCCTCCCATATGTCTTACCTGGCAGCCTACGTGTCCTCAGTGGTACTTCCTGGGGTGCTGATCGGACCACCCTCCTCCATTTTTACCGCTCCCTTGTATGTTCAAAACTTGACTATGGGTGCTTTGTTCAGGTGTCTGCACACCCATCCCTCTTATGCTGTCTCAACACTATCCACCATTGTGGCATCCATTTGGCCACTGGCACCTTTTACACCAGCCCAGTTGAGAGTTTGTATGCTAAAGCTGCTGAATTACAACTCTTCTACAGCTGTGATTTTCTCCTCAGTAGGTATGCATGCCGTTTGTCTGCCAAGCGTGGCCACCCCTCCTATGCCTCTTTCTTTGACGATTCCTTTGATCGTCGGTATGGGGCTCATTCCTCTTCTGTTACCTCCTGGAGCCCGCTTGCTATGGCAGCTTAACTTCACACTGCCTGCAACTTTTCCAGTGGGTGCGAACCCTTAACCACCTTGGCTTCATGAAGTTGCCCATGTTAACCTTGGCCTTCATTTGCTTCCTAAAGGCACTACTCCAGCCTCGGTCTATCGCCTTCAGTTTCATGACCTTCGCATGGTACTTCGCGATAGTACCTTTTTATACACCAATGGCTCTCGGACTGACCTTGGGGTCTGGTGTGCCTTCGCCATTGTCACCCGTGTCTTTCAATATCGGCTTCCGGCACATCCCACAGTATTTACAGCCAAGCTCTTCGCCTTGTATCAGGCCGCAGAGCACATCTGGCAACACAGCCTTTTCAATTGTGCCCTCTTCTCAAACTCATTTAGTGCCCTTCAAAGTTTATTTGCACTGTACACTGCCCATCCCGTAGTGCAGCGGATCCAGGAAAACTGTAACTTGCTCACTCCTGATGGAGCCAGTATCATGTTTCTGTGGGTTCCTGGTCATGTTGGTCTGCCAGAAAATGAGGCTGCTGACACTGCTGCCAATGCTGCAGTCCTCGTACCTCAGCCTGCGAGTACCTATATTCCCTCTGATGATCTCTGCATTGCCGTCTGTCAGGAGGTGGTGTCCCTTTGGCATTGCCTCATGGTCCCCCCTTCACTGGAATAAGCTTTGGCTTATGAAGCCTCTCCCACCCAGGGGGCTCACTGTTCTTTCGTGAGTTTGTGCATGGCGCACACGTGGCCCTGAGCTATAGTGGCCCATTCTTCATTCCCTGACTGTATTTCCTTCCCACTGCCCCCTCCCTCCCTAACCCCACTCCTTCCCCGGTGCCACCTCCTTCCCCTCTCTCTGTGTTCTGACTTACGTTGACCTGGCTATCCACCTGGTTTCCAGTATTGGTTGCAGTTTTGTTCCTTTTGCCTGTTCTTTCACCCTTTTGGTGTTTCAGTTCCCACTTGAGGTTTGACCTCCATTTCAAAACTTCCACTTTTTAGTGTGAGCCATATGGGGAAGAACTTCCTTCCTAGCATCTACGGTGTGGATTCCTCTCCCCCCTCCCTTCCCCTCACCCTTCCCCACTGTAGCCCCCTTCCACCCTGCTAGGTCATCAGCACGTGTAGCCAGTCCGTGTGGTGGGGCTGTAATGTACCCATATGGCTGAGCCCCCTGACAACTCAGGAATCACACTACTGATACCTGAGCTGTTCCCTCTCCATGTATCCCAAGGAGTGGTTGCTCATCTTCTTGGAGCATTGGAACTCCCGGTAATGGCCACCGCACCAGACGGCCCTTGCTGTGGCTGGGTGGCGCCTCTGGTTGGAGTGGGTGCTATCAGGGTGGACGCTTGGCGCATGAAGCGTATCAAGCTGCAAAAATCTGGCCATTCTCAGACAGCCGTCTCTTCGAATGAAGGATCCTTGAATGCTGCCTCGTATGACCTGACAACCTTCCCTTCCTTGGCTGCTCCATGGGAGGAGGGCCAGGCTCGCCGTCTTGGGTTGAAATCCTTTCCCCTTTACCTCTTCTGTATTAGGACAGATGGGGACACATTCACCGCCACAAAGCCATTGTTTTTCGTGGAAAATATCGAGGACAAGTTTGGTGAAGTGGAGTCTATTAGTAAGATGTATTTGGGCTCCCTTTTGATCAAAGCTTCTTTTGCTACCCAGTCTGCAGATCTTTGTGCTTGTGATCGTCTTAGTAATCTCCCAGTGTCTATCATTCCTCACCAATCTCTGAATATTGCCCAGTGAGTAATTTTTCATAGGGACCTCATCCTGCAAACTGATGAGGAACTCCGAGCTAATCTGGAGCGTTGTGGGGTTCATTTTTTTCGACGTGTGCAGAAGGGTTGCAAAGAGCACTGCACCGATATTGGTGCCTTCATTCTGGCTTTTGGAGTGGATACCCTCCCAGAGAAGGTCAAAGTTATATGCTACAGATGTGACATGAAGCCATACATCCCTCCCCCTATGCGGTGCTTTCGGTGCTTGCGTTTTGGGCATATGTCTTCCTGCTGTACGGCATACCCTTTGTGTGGTGACTATGCCCAGCCAGTCCATGAGTGAAGGCCCCCCCCCCCGTGTTAGCCACCTGTTTGTGTCAACTCCCCCTCCCTCTCCCTCTTTCTTACTCTAGCCCCATCATACTCTTCCCTCCACCCTGCCATTCCCATGACCTCCCATCAGTGAGCCGCACCCTCTCCCCGGCCGAAGAAGTGCCCCCTTCTTCGGCATCAGCCGGTCATTGGGCTCCCTCCCAGGACCCCTCTCCCCGGCGTCTCTCAGGCCAGAAGACTCTCACCACCCGTACAATCTGTGTGCCCCGAGGTCGCGCCAGCCGCTATGACAAGCGGTTCTAGGCACTTCAATCTGGAACCACGCTGCTGCTGTGGTCACAGGTTCGAATCCTGCCTCGGGCATGAATGTGTGTGATGTCTTTAGGGTAGTTAGGTTTAAGTAGTTCTAAGTCTAGGGGACTGATGACCTCAGATGTTAAGTCCCATAGTGCTTAGAGCCATTTGAACCATTTTGAACCCGAGGTCGCCCGCTCTCTTTCGGTTCCCGGTCTTGCAGAAGCCTGTACTCTGCCTGTGCCCTGCCCTCCTCCATCTCAGAAAGAGAAGAAGAAGAAGAAGAAGAAACATAAATCCCATGACAAGGTGCTCCTGGTGCCCCTGAAGGTGCTATCTCCCCCCTCACAACCTGAGTCTGACATCTTATTTATGGTTGTCACCGCAACCTTGTCAGTGACAACTACTGACCAAGTGACCTGACCTCCTCCTCGGGTTCTCCATGTCTACCTTGAAATCGTGCCACACGATCATCCAGTGGAACTGCAATGAATACTATCGTCACCTACAGGAAATGCAACATCTTGTCTCCTCTTATTCTGCATTCTGTCTCATTCTTCAAGAAACGCATTTCCGTGATGACCACTCTCCAACTATACGTAGTTATCGGGCGTTCTGTCGGGAAACCATGCTGACCCCGGGATAGCATCTGGTGAGGTCTGCACTTTGGTCCACTCTGATGTCATTAGTGACTGGATCCCCCTACATACCACCTTGGAAGTGATAGCGTTTAGAGTGCAAATGACTCTGGCAATCACCATTTGCAATGTCTACCTCCCTGCAGGTAGGCCACTTGCTTATGTTGCACTATCTACCTTAATTCAGCAAGTCCTGCCCCCATTCTCCTCCTTGGCGACTTCAGTGCCCACCATCCACTGTGGGAGAGTGTCACTTCAATGGGTAGGGGTATCCTATTCGACCAAATTATCATGGACCTCGATTAGTGCTCCTCAACAATGGTTCTCCTACCCACTTCAGTGCCGCTCATGGCACCTTCTCTGCTATCGATCTCATGATCTCCTCCCCTGTGCTCATGGGTTCCATTCATTGGTCATCCCACAATGACCTTTGTGCCAGTGACGACTTTCTAGTGATACTATCGTTTCCCTGCTGCCACCAGGGGCATTCTGCAGGGCCAATTGGCCTTTATACATGTCTGCTGTCCACTTTGACACCTTCCTCTTGAATTCCATTGATGTGGTCATGCAAGGCATCTCTGCTGCTCTTCTTCATGCTGCTGGCACTGCTGTCCCTCTATCCACAGGGCCCCCTCACCTTCGGCTGGAGCCGTGGTGGACCTAGGACATCACAGTCGCTGCCCAGGACCGCCGACGAGCGCTGCGGTGATTTAAGCGACACCCTTCCCAGACCAACCTCCGTGCTAAGGCTTGTTACTTTATTAAGCGGAGTGAAAACGAATGCTGGGAGCTCTATGTTTCCTCCCTGGGGATGTATGCCTCTTCATCACAGGTTTGGTCAAAGCTCCGTAGCGTTCTGGACTGCCAGCAACAGTCAACTGTCCAGGGTCTGAACCTCCAAGGTGCTCTGTGCACTGATCTATTGGTCCTTGGAGAAAACCTTGTGACACACTTTGTGATGGCATCATCGTCCACTTCCTATCCTCCTACCTTTCTCCAGCAGAAACGCAGAGTTGAACAGACCCCCTCTCCCCTCCATTTCATCCCACACCATGTTGAGCCCTATAATGCACCTCTCACTGAATGGGAATTGGTGCAGGCTCTTAGCTCTTCATGAGACATAGCCACAGGCCCGGATTCCATTCACAATCAGATGATCCAACACTTGGACGTTCCCCTGAAGCAACAGCTCCTCAGGGTCTTCAACCACATCTGGCTCACAGGTGCTTTTCTGTCACAATGGCAAGACAGTATAGTTATCCCCATCCTTGAACCTGGGAAAAACCCAACGTCTCTTGACAGCTGCCGCCCCATTAGCCTTACGAATGTACTTTGTATGTAAACTACTCGAAAGGATGGTCAGCTTCAGATTATGTTGGGTACTCGAATCTCAGGGCCTTTTGTCACCGTATCAGTGTGGCTTCCGGGCAGGGTGATCTCCAACTGACCATTTATTCTGATTGGAATCAGCCATCTGACAGGCTTTTACTCACTGCCAGCACTGTGTCGCAGTTTTCTTTGATCTACATAAGGAGTATGACATGGCTTGGTGCCATCACATTTTAGTTACCCTCCATGTGTGGGGCTTCCGTGGTCCCCTTCCGATTTTTATCCATGAGTTTTTATCTTACCAGCTCTGCCGGGTTCAAGTTCGCACTTCCCTCAGTGCCCCTCAGATTCAGGAGAATGGTATCCCACTGGATTCTGTGCTAAGTGTCACACTCTTCCTCATTGCCATCAATGGGCTTGTGACTTCTGTTGGGCCTCTGGTTACCCTGGTGTTGTATGTTGATGATTTTTGCATCTGGTGCAGTTCCCACTGTGTAGCATCTGCTGAGCGCCAGCTCCAAGGCGCCATCCAACGGGCCTCTGCGAGGGCCACCACCCATGGCTTCCAGTTTTTTCCCTCCAAAACGCGGGTTATGCATTTTTGCTGTCGACCCATGATCCAAAATTTTATTAAGGCAACCAGCTCCTTGATGTAGCAAATCCCATTTCTTTGGCCTTATTTTTGGTAACAAGCTGACATGGCTGTCCAACATGTGCCACCTAAAGACTACATGCATGTGGAAGCTTAATGCTCTCCACCTCCTGGCCCACACATCGTGGGGTGCAGACCGCTCCACTCTTCTACATCTTTACCATGCTGTGGTCTTGTCCAGACTGGGTTATAGTAGTCAGGTTTATGGCTCAGCAGTTCCTCTCACTTTGAAACTTGTTGACCCTGTCCATCATTGTGGGGTGCATCTGGCTACTGGTGCCTTTCGCACTAGTCCTGTTGATAGTCTCCTCACGTGAGCAGGGTTCCCCCTCTACACATCCGACAGAGCCAACTCCTTGTCTTGTACGCAATTGCCATACGCCAATTCCCTGACCATTCTATGTATCTATGTACCCTGTGCTCTTCGCCAATGAGTAATGTCTCCCTCCTAACACCCGCCCATGGGTAGGATTGCCGGTTGACATATATCTCACTACCCTCTGTTGGGATCTCCATCTGCACTCACTAGACTGCACCCCATGTCTTTCCTCCCATAACCCCCCCCCCCCCCCCCCCCCCCCTCTTGGATGGTGCCTAGACCAAGGATTAGGACTGATCTATTCCGGGGTCCTAAGGTCTCTTTTGCTCCTATGGTTTACCAGTGTCTTGTATGTGCCATCCTTGCAGGGTGCCACCATCTTTTACACTGATGGTTCTGTGACTACTGATATGGTGGGATATGCTTTCACATCTCCTACTGGCTTTGAGCACCATTCGTTGCCAGGATCATGTAGTGTGTTCACAGAAGAGCTTCTAGCCATTCACAGGGCCCTCCTTTTTTTCTCAGGCCTCCTTTCACGGTGTTTTAATTTTTTCCAACTCCATGAGCAGACTGTTGATCAATGCTACTCTCGTCACTATTTGGTCTCTGCTATCCATGACCTTCTCTCTGCCCATGAGCGTGCCGCCTGTCCAGTCGTCTTTCTCCGGGTCCCAAGTCATGTGGGCATCCCAAGGAATGAATTGGCTGACCATTTGGCTAGAGAAGCAGATACTTGACCTCCATTTTCTTTCATGATTCCATCTGTGGGTATGCAGATCTATGTTAAATCTCTCTTTGCCCAACAGTGGAATGCCATCTGGAGTGCTACTGCTCATAATAATAAACTCTGCACAATCAAGGAGTCAACTGCAGTTTGGCGCCCTTCTTTCCACTCCTCTCATATGGAGTCCACTGTTTTATGCCATTTACGCATTGGTCATACCTGGCTCACCCACTGTTTCCTCCTACATTACGACCCACCCCCACAATGTGGTTGTGGTGCCAGACTGACGATATCTCACATATTGGTGGCATGTCCCCTTCTTTTGGTCCTTCATGTTAAGTATAGTCTTCCTGCTCCCTTAAATTTAATATTAGCAGACGATCCACGGATGGTTGGCCTGGTCCTCGGTTTCCTCCGTGAAAGTGGTTTTTATTTCCAAATACAAAGTTCTCCTGTAGTTTTGGAGCAGGGGCGGGTTGGTTGTGGTTGGGACTTCTTTTGGAGTCTTCGCAGTCTGTGCCCCATGACCCCCCCCCCCCCCCTTTTTTTTTCCAGTTTTTAGATTTGGTCTCAGCTTTTATGCTTGTACTGTGTGTGTTTCATGTTCATTATGTTATAATTTGTCTCCCCTGACCGAATCCATCCACTTTTAGCAGACCCTCTTTCTTCTGTAACTCACTTTGGAATTGCGGTACTGATGACCTCGCCGTTTGGTCCCATACCCCTCTCAATCAATCAATCAGTCAATTATTAAGCCTCTCCCAGTGCCTTGGATGACCACCTCTTGGCTCTCCCACTGGGAGGAGATTATTTTAACTTGGCTGCATATTGGGCACTGTCTTTTTACCCATCGTCATTTGCTATGTGGCCCTATCCACCACTTCGTACACATTGCGCCCACATTTTAACTCTCCGTCACTTCCTGATGGAATGCCCTTCTTTTAACCATTTGCTCCAAATTGGGTTTGCTGTCTGATTTATCAGCTGGTTTAGTAAATGACATGTGGGCTATCGACTGGATTTTACTTTTTATGTGCTGCAGCAATATGGCGAAGGCCATTTAATTTTTAGCTTTGGACCTCCATTTCTGTATGGTGTCTTTTTTAGCACTTTTTTCACACGCCTGTTTTTAGCTGTCTTCTGTTCTGTCAGTTTGGGCTGACGAATAGTCGTTTAACTCCTCTTTTTGTTGGTGTTCTATAGTTTTGACTTGGGCGTGTATGACCCCAGTTGTTTTTTGCACCCTAAAGCAAAACAAAGCAAACTAAATACTTCCCTCCAGTACTGGTGAGCCCTTGATGTCTCAAAATCCATGACTTATTAAACTGATAGTTCAGTATTTTCACATGTCACCACCTTCTTTCTTTGGAAATGGAATTATTATATTCTTCTTGAAGTCTGAGGGTATTTCATCTGCCTCATACATCTTGCACACCAGATGGAAGAGTTATATCATAGCTGGCTCTTTCAAGGCTATCAGTAGTTCTGATGGAATATCATCTTCTCTTGGGGCCTCCTTTCGACTTAGATCTTTCAGTGCTCTGTCAAACTCTTCACACAGTACCATGTCTCCCAACTAGTCTGCATGTATGTCCTCTTCCATTTCCATTATATTGCCCTCAAGTACATCTCCCTTCTCCAGACCCTCTATATACTTCTTCCATATCTCTGCTTTCCCTTCTTTGCTTGGAACTGCTTTTCCATCTGAGCTCATGATATTCATACAGGTGTTTTTTTTTTTTTTTTTTTTTTTTTTTTTTTTTTTTTTTTTTTTTTTTTTTTTTTTTTAAAGGTATCTTTAATTGTTGTGTAGGTGGTATCTGTCTTTCCCCTAATGATATGTGCTTCTCTTACATTTGTTCCTCTAGCCATTCTTGCTTAATCAATTAGCACTTCTTGTCAATCTCATTTTTTAGACATTTGTATTACCTTTTGCCTACTTTGTGTTCTGCATTTTTCTATTTTTTCCTTTCATCAATTAAAATCAATATCTCTTGTGTTGCGCAAGAATTTCTACTAGCCCTCATCTTTTTACCCACTTGATCCTCTGCTGGCGTCACTATTTCATCTACTTATCTGCTGCTGTATTCCTTTCCCCTGTTCTAGTCAACTGTAGCCTAATGCTCCCTCTGAACCTCTCAACAACCTTTAGTTCTTTCAGCTTATCCAGTTCTCATCTCCTTATTTCCTGGTCTTTTTCAGTATCTTCAGTTTTAATCCAAAGTTCATAACCAGTAAATTGTCGTCAGAGCGCACATCTGCCCCTGTAAATGTCTTACAATTTAAATTCTGGTTCTCAAATCTCCATCTTACTATTATGTAATCAATCTGAAACGTTCCAGTGTCTCCAAGTCTCTGTCACACCTGTTGAAACATACATTGGAAATAACTTTAGTGACTTGTCTGTGCAATTGAGGATATTGCTCTTGGTGTGAATTTTAGAAGAGTCTTGTAAATTCCACGATTGGACAGACAAGTCATGGAGCTGGGTACTGCTCTGTATGTCTATCAGCTCAAGTTGATGGTAAATGAGGCAGTACATCAGCAACAAAAAGCAAGAACTGTCTGACAAATAAATCAAAATCAGTCTTCAGTTTCCAAAGTCTTGGAATCTTTCAGAGAATTCGTGATGAGATGCTTCAATTATTGAAACGTAATCAGTCATGTCCACAAATGACTGCCTTTAGTTCCCTGAAATTTTCCAGGTTGTGAACTTGAAGCTCATTTTTCCATAGCATTAACTTCTGTTTGACAATATTAATCTTGTTTGCCATGGCTGTCACCAAATAATTCTATCCTTGCATTAAAAGACTTGGTGAAATTAAATAACGGGTGAGGGTGACCATAAAAGATATTGTCGCTGCTCTGTTTACGATTAACTCAAGTTTTTTCGCCATACCGTCTTTGTGGCTGTTGTTATAGTGATGTTGTAGTGAATGTTTTCCCAGCTCATAATAGTGTGATGGAATGTGAAGCACTTCATGTGATGTCTGAACTATAGAAAAAGCAAAGCAATTCCCATTTAACATTGAATGATGTGGCCTCTCCACTTTTTTTTGGACAAGTGCATAGTCCTGTGGTATTCTTAATGCAGAACATAAATATTGTTTAGCAGTTGGTATTGTTAGCAAATCTTGGCAAGCCAACCAGCTCGCACTAGCGATGTTCGGCAGCAGACTTCATTTTCCTGTTCCTCCTCACCCCTCAGCCCCACATGCACCCAGAGTGCTAGGCAGAAGCACTCATGGAACACTGTTTGGCCAGGCCTTGTCTAAGCTTTTAATGACCTTCACAGACATGTCAACAGACGAACAGTCCACACAAGCCTTCACTTCAAGCTTAACTGAAGTGCACCAAGAGTTCTGGTTTATATTTACCTCCTTTTCCCCTGGTCAGAAGGATACCTACAAATAGGTTTCCTGGGGATAAAACAACACTACATGTGCCAGTTATGGAGCGTTGCAATTATTTTGGATCAATTTATTTTCATTGAAAGTGTACCTTACCAACTTTACCCACTTGTGGGACTCCCCTCTAGAGCAGTAAACCGTGCTTTAATGGAGTCTGATACATAGACATTTAATGACAAGACTTCCTTTTTCATTTTGGCAATGGAAAGAGAGAGACAGACTTCAGAATTATTCTCATTACTGGGGTACAGTTCATTTACACCACATCATTCTGTCACAGATCATCTCACAAAGTAAGAAACCATAACTCTGAGTGCATAGTGACAATTTCGTACTGGAAAACCATATCCCAGTTGAGTTTGACTGCACCATACGTAAAAATTTAATTTAATTAGGTTCATGGAGACTGTATTCTGCTAAGCAACTATCTTATTTCTCAATTAATTAACATGCTCACAGAAGTTGTGCTTTTCACGTAGGAAAGCACTTAAAAAATTAATGACATGCTAATAGAAGATCACAAAGTGTAAGTCCACAATATAACTGTTACTGTTGACACTTGAAAGAAACGAATAACTACTTGATTTGTGCGTGTGTGTGAGATATATATATATATATATATATATATATATATATATATATATATATATATATATATATATATATATATATATATATATATATATATAATGGAAGGAAACATTCCACGTGGGAAAAATTATATATAAAAACAAAGATGAGGTGACTTACCGAACAAAAGCGCTGGCAGGTCGATAGACACACAAACAAACACAAACATACACACAAAATTCAAGCTTTCGCAACAAACTGTTGCCTCATCAGGAAAGAGGGAAGGAGAGGGGAAGACGAAAGGAAGTGGGTTTTAAGGGAGAGGGTAAGGAGTCATTCCAATCCCGGGAGCAGACATATTTAAATATGTCTGCTTGTGTCTGTATGTGTGGATGGATATGTGCGTGTGTGCTAGTGTATACCTGTCCTTTTTTCCCCCTAAGGTAAGTCTTTCCGCTCCCGGGATTGGAATGACTCCTTACCCTCTCCCTTAAAACCCACTTCCTTTCGTCTTCCCCTCTCCTTCCCTCTTTCCTGATGAGGCAACAGTTTGTTGCGAAAGCTTGAATTTTGTGTGTATGTTTGTGTTTGTTTGTGTGTCTATCGACCTGCCAGCGCTTTTGTTCGGTAAGTCACCTCATCTTTGTTTTATATATATATATATATATATATATATATATATATATATATATATATATATATATATATATACACACACACACACACACACACACTTGAATATCCCCGCCTGCACAAAGTATTCCAATTGCAATGCCCAGGAATATAAAACACAGAATCTGAATCTGGCATGCAATCCACAGTACTTTTCTTTTGCAGATTCATAACCCTTGGTGGAGCGTATGCTGGGATGGTTCCTTGGGAAGGACAAGGCCAATTTCCTTCCCACTGTGCTTTTGATCAGTCTCCAACCTTAATCTATTTTTCCTCCCTTCCTTCTGAATAAAATTTGGATCCATCATTGCATTCTTGTATCCAAGGAACAACCAAAGCCATCAACAAATATTTGAGATAGTTCACCGAAGAGAGTGGACTGAAAGATAATGACTGCTGGTTTTTGGAATTCTCATGAATTAATCATATCTGTGTAAATACAAAAACAAAATTATGCCACATTGTATCATATTTAATGGGAGTTTATTGGGGGGGAGGGGGGGGGGGGGGAAGAAAACAAGATTAGCATCCAAGCATATTGTTTTCACCTGGAAAGTACACTATGTCACATATCAGCATTTGCAATGGCAAAGATTCATCACTTGGGACCTGAAATTGTGTTCCAACTTATACTTGATAGCAGATTTATTCTCTTCCCTAACTTGAATATTTGAACTGATTGAAAGAAGACTTTATCAAACAAGAAGAGATATGCCATTATAATGCAGAAATCTCAGTTGCTTGTAATCCTTTTCTCGATGGCGTTGAAAATTTTGGAATCTCACCAGGTGATGTTTATAAACTGAAAGCAGATCACCTCATTTCAGCTAACACGTTTCATCCCTGCTTCCAGGTTTGATTTTTATTATTTCAAAATTTTACTGTAGCATGGGAAGTGTAGGGAATGTCCCTTAACCAGGTACATGTGGCGTCCACTGTCGAATTCTACCTTATGCGTCTCTTGTGAGAGTGGATCACATTGGGGCGGGGGGGGGGGGGGGGGGGGGAGAAAGAAAAACACTATGTCGGAACAGGCCATTATGTTCCAATAGTGCCGACTGGCTGCCGTGTCATCCGCAGCCCAAGGGCATCGCAGCATGCGGATATGGAGGGGCACTGGTCAGCTGGTCTGCATACTGCTCTCCCGGCCGTTTTGTCAGTTTACAAGACCAGAGCTGCTCCTTCTCAATCAAGTAGCTCCTCAGTTTGGCTCACAAGGGCTGAGTGCACCCCGCTTGCCAACAGCGCTCGGCAGACCGGATGGTCACCCATCCAAGTTCTAGCCCTGACTGACAGTGCTTAATCTTTGGTGATCTGACGGGAACTGATGTTACCACCACGGCAGAGCTGTTGGCATTAGGTGCATGTAACATAATACAATAGCCAATCCATTGTGGTGGGGCTGAGGAAGGGAAAGGGGGGGTTGGTTCTTATCAAGTTCCTGCATTATTACAGGCCTCTTAACAATGCAGGGAACACACTGTTGGTGCCAGAGCTGGTAACTCCTCATGCGTGCCAAGGCATGTTTGACTGTTGAGTCTGCAGCATGAGACCTCCCAGTTGGAGTAGGAGGCACTACGGCAGGTGATTTGAAGTGAAGCGAGTCAGACTTCCTCAATCTGGTGGTGGCAAAATCTCTGCAGTCTCACTGAAGAGAGTAGACTGTTTCATCACTGAAAGGTATGACACTAAGTTTTTCTCTTTTTGGCTACACAATGGGAGGAAAGTAGATTCAAAAGAAATAGTGAGAAGAACTACCCTCAGAAACTACTTTGTACCTAAACTAATGGCAAGTCCTTTTTGACCTAAAACTGTCAATATTTGTCGAGCATATTGAGGTTAAATTTGGAGATTTAATATCAATCAGTATAATGCAAACCAACTGTTGCCTCGTTAAAAGCAATCTCAAGTCAGTCATTCCTCTCCTGTGAATATTTATGTCACCATCACTCCTTACAAAAGCTTCAACAATCCCTGTTTCCTTCACGACATCATATTGCAGATGAACTGCACACAAAGCTGGAATAATGTCATATACAATGTAGCTGAGAGATAACAGAATGATTACTGCTGCTTTTGTTTTGACTTTCAAAGAGAATGTATTACCTGAAAAAGTAAAACTAATTATCTATCGCTGCAGTGGGAAGCCAATTGTGAAGTAGTACATGACGTATTCAGCCATCAGTGTCTCGATCTGTGGCTCTAGCCTCCTCCCTTTTTACTTCAACAAGCATGTATTAAGACATCTGGGAGAGTGATCTTTTCGTGATTGTCATTTCCCTTCAGCACCGACACCCGACTGACCACCTACCCTAATGGGGTCTCAAGAAAGCTTAGTGGCATGTTTCATTGTTGGCGCATCATCAGGTGCTACCCCACAAGGCAATATTGATGACGTGCTGCAAGATACAACTACCCAATATAAAAGCAGTGGCAGTAATGATCCCCCTTTCTTCTGTAACATATCATCTGAAATCAGTCACATGGTGGACACAAGAAATCATCAAGACCATCAGATAACACAGCTGTGTGCCCCAACAACGTAAGCGTCACCTATCAGTAGGAAACGTTATTGCTTCTAAAGGGCTGAGCTCAGCCACATTAGCTCATAAAATACCAGGAATATTCTTATATCACTACTATAGGGACGTATACCTCTTCTTTACAGATTTGTGTCAAGTTGCATTGTATCTACATCCACCAATTAGCAACCAGTGTTCATGCTAACATCTTAGATGAAAATTTCTGTAGTGACTATACTGTTATTGCAGAATGCCTTATGGTACACTTCACTCGAGTATTTGCGTCTACCAGTTATCCTTTCCCTTTCCATATACACAAAAGCCAGGCGGAGAATTACAACCTGTCTTCACTACATGACATCTAGAACCATATAATCCCTCTTTCAGTGAATGAGAACTCCTCAGGACTTTGGCCCTTGGGCACAATACTGCATCAGGAACTGATAGAATCTACTACCAAATACTACTACATCTAACTGTGGATTGCCCACACCACATTTTTGCGGTCTTTAATTGTGTCTGGATTGAGGATGAGATCCCAAATCAGCTGAGAGAAAGTGTAATTGTTCCCGACTTGAAACAGAGTAAAAACTCATATAAGATGGACACCTGTAGACCAATCAGTCTCAGGAACTAGCAGATGAGGGACAGCCTCCAGCAACTCTGTTGGTCTCTTGAGATGAGCCTTTCGTGCAACTCCAATTGTGGCTTTCAAAAGGGAAAGTTCACAACTGACCGCTTATTTCTTCTGGAGTTGGCTAAGGATGATTTTTGTTCTTCTCCAACACCTCATTACTGTCTTCTTTGACAAAAGGAAGTCCTGTGACACCCGCTGACATTACCATATCCACACTGTACTGTATAAGCGGAGTTTGAGGCACTCATCGTGATCCTTACTGGAATTTTTTCTGGCTGGACTGAGATCAAAACAAGCAGTAAACCTGCTATTCGAAGTGAAAAAAGGAGAAGTTGAACAATAACCTTGCAAGGGCTATGGCACCTATGGTCTTGCTGTCATTATGTGCAGATGATATTTACATGTACTGCAGATTTTTAGCCATGAGTGTTGCTGAACACCTCCTTTGGGGTGCCATAAAGAATGCACAGTCCTGAGCTCTGACCCATGGCTTCCAATTTTCCACCACCAAAATGTGTATATGTATTTCTGCTGATGTACAACTGTGCAGCCATGTCCAGAACTTTCCCTTCATAATGAACTGCTCAACAGGGCAGATTCATCCCACTATGTGGAACTTTTATTTGAAACCTAGATGATGCCACTGCTATATATTTGCCAGCTTAAAAATAAGTGTCATTTGAAAATCAGCACTCTCCGCAGCTTTGTTAACGCTTCCTGTGGTGTGGAGCCCTCAACCTCATGCATGTTTAGAAAGTTCTTGTCCTCTCTCAACTGTATTACAGGAGTCTGACTTATGGATTAGTGGCCACATTGTCATGGATTTGGTTCTGCAAAATGATTTCATTTTCAATTAGATTGAGTGTTGTTACATATATGTGAATGAAACTGTACGTAGTAAATTACTGGCAGCGTAAAAAGGTGTACAGAATTTTTAGAGTAAACTTGTGATAGATTATAAAGAGAACACTATGAACAAGTTTTTCAGATTATCCAGGTGAGAGAAACATTAACAGGTACTTTCTGAATTATTCTTAAAAATATGTCTAATCTAGTTATGTTAATATACTTAGTTTTAACTGGGATCCACACAAATCATTTTCTAATTTTTTTCCTTCATTTTTTCCCAGATTTCAAGGTGGAAAGATATACAGCTATATAGGAGAAGTGTGCATTTCTGTCAATCCATACCGAACTATGAATATTTATGGGCAAGAATATATCACTCAGTATAAAGGTTTGTTTCATTATGGTTTAGAAGTAGCATTGTTCAAATGCTTCATTCCACAGTTTTTAATGGAGTGAGAGCAATTTAACTATAGGATTCACAAATGGAGGTGGATGAAAAGCTCTGTACATCAGGTATGACACACAACTCTGACTGTGCTCTGAGCACTAACAAAGGAATTATTAATCATTCCTCATAAATTTATTGCAAATTGTTGTGGCTTCTGTTGTTCGTAAGTGACAAATACTACACAATTAGGTGTGAGACATAATTTACAGAATACATGTTTACTTCAAGTATGAGGCAGATAACACCATTCTAATTACAGATGTTACTATCTCTCAGGAGCACACTGTAGAAGCTCCACACACTTGCCAAAAGAGTCATTAAAAATTTACAGTGGTGCATTTAGTAACCCTGCACCTCTCTGCACAGCTTGCCTTCATTTGTGACTCATAATATAGTGTAAAGTTGTAATCAATTGTTAATTGTTCTGCTTGCTAACATAGTCAGTATTTTCACAGTACTATTTTTGGGTTAAGTTTTTTAGGGCAGCCACAAGTTGTAATCAGTATGTTTTTGGGTTAATTGGTGAGTGATGGTTTGACAGTTTATTAATGTTTTGTAGGGTCAAATGGCACAACAGACAATGAAGTTATTTTTTTCAAACTATTTCTGTTTAATTTGTTATATTTACTTTTTTTAGGAAAACATTAGTCTGATTTTTCATGGTATGAGTGCTTTAGCTTTCAGATCTTTTAGATGCAGCATTGAAGTAGGTGGTGATAAAAACTGACAAAGCCAATAATACTGACTGCCTATATTTGTACCAAAGTCTTCCACTTCTTTTCTTGACTGCAGTTCAACTATCAAGTAATTTGCTTTATAATAAAGTCCCTAAGGAAAATAAAATAAGCCATATAGTAAAGAGGAGGCTTAGGAAAGAGAAAAGGATGGGAGTGCGTTAGTTTATTGAAGTCCACCTAAGGTACTGGTAGTATGACAATACCAGAATTATTAGGATTCGATCTTGATTGATAAACTAAATACTGCTAAAGTGAGACACAAAAATCTGCCTGAAGAAAATGTTTAAATATGGCTGCCTGTAAAGAAAGACACATTGTCTACATCAAATTTATGTCATTTGGATTATGGTTTTGAGCACTGTTAAAAGTCCTCTTCAGATCCTAAACCTGAATCTTCACTCTGCTTACAAGCTGTACTTCATAGTAATTGGATGCTGGGTATGAGGATGACCTGTAACAGAGATCAGAATTGGTAATCCAAATAAACATAAAAAAGATCTAGACAGTATCTGTTTTTCTTCATCGTATTAAAAGTGGCAATGTTGCCCTCAGACATAAAATCTTTTATTGTGTTGTCCTTATGTTATTTCTTTACAGAGGACAACATTACTGGTGTGAAAAACATGAGAGTACCTGTAGTAGACTAATAGTAACCAGTAGTAGCATAAGTGAGAACTATTTTAATTAGTAATTCACAACTAATTAAAACCATGCAAAAAATGAAGTGAAATATGAGTGCAGTGACATATGCTTTACTAGGTCTTTTGGAATTACCAGTTCTACTTAAGATAATAAAGAATGTCTGTAATACATAATCTATGTTGTTTTTAATGAGTGTTTGTGATTTTTATTGTAGGAAGAGAATTCTTTGAAAATCCACCCCATATATTTGCAATAGCAGATGCAGCTCATAAAGAAATGAAGCAACAGGGACGTGATACGTGTATAGTTATTAGTGGTGAGTCAGGAAGTGGAAAGACAGAAGCCTCAAAAATAATAATGAAGTATATAGCTGCAGTGACCAATTTAGGTGGTCGGCAGGAAGTTGAGAGGTATACTATATTGGTATATTGTATCTGGTCAATAACTAGAAATGTCAGTGAACAGTATATTATATCCTGTTTTGTTTACAGAGTGAAAAATGTTCTTCTCCAGTCAAATGCAATTCTTGAAGCATTTGGAAATGCAAAAACGAATAGGAATGACAATTCCTCCAGGTTTGGAAAGTACATGGACATAAACTTCGATTTCAAAGGAGATCCAGTGGGAGGCCACATTAATAATTACTTATTAGAAAAGTCAAGAGTAATTTTACAACAGAAAGGAGAAAGAAATTTTCATAGTTTTTACCAGGTAATTCAAGGTGATCGTAACTGTATGTTAATATATTAACACTGTTGATATGATAATGCAGATGGTCTACTGTTTAATGGCAGCAATATTATATATTGCTACCACAGAGTCATTGTGATATATACAGAGTGTTTAAGTGAAACTTCAGCTGAAATCAGTATGGCAGTATCACATTAATGCATAGGATGCCAGATTGTCCGTGTTATCTAATCACCTACTTAAAAATGTCGGAAAGCTGTTAAAGATAGAGATGTCCATTGACATATTTCTGAGATAAAACAAATGGGTGTATTGAGAAGTCCAACTATCTCTGACTGTAATCATGTCACACTTGATGTGACACTTGCATTTATGGGTGTTGGCCACTTGCTTTTATGGGTGTTGGCAGGCACTATAAGAGATTGTGTGCTTAGTGTTCTCGGTCTTAACTATCCCCCCCCCCCTCTGGTATTCCCCCCCCCCCCCCTCTACAAATAATAATGTTTCATTTCTCAAGAATAGCTTTTCCATGCACTCTATACCCCAAAAATTGGCCTTTAACCTATAGCAGAAGATATAAGACACTACCATGCATTCACTCCTATCCTACCAAAAAAATTATATAATTTCCAATACTCAAGAAAAATTAGAAGTATGATTAGCATTAGGGTACACTTGTAGTAGCATGTGTTATTTATACCTCGATCAAAGTAACAAATTGACACTCGAGCATGGAAGGGCAGCGTGCATAATATGGCTGCAGCAGCAGCAGTCAGTTCTGTTGCAATTTCGCAACTAGTTTCAGACATTCTGTCTCATAAAATAAACATGCCACACAGAGAAACAATGCAACAACAGAAACAGATCACATTACTATGTCACTGGCCTAAAGTGTTGTCTGCAGCTGTCTATGATAAGTAGCACTTGATTCAACAGAACAATACGACAAGTTGAAGAGAACAATAGGCATGATCAAGCTCATGCCCCACTTGGTTGTAGCTGTCATTTAAACAAATAGCTGTGAATCATTTTGTTTTCCTAATCAAGTATAGTCATGAAAAGTGAAGATGTGGCATTTGACATACTTTTCCCAGTATATGATAATTTTTTAGGAACACTCTTTGTTGGTTTATAACATGTGGAAACATTCTGTAATGGTATCTTTCTGTTCAAATTATAAAAATCATGACTGGCAAAATGTACAGATAAATGCAACATCCCAAGTGAATATTGTGTCACTGTTGTAGAGCTCAAAATGATTAACTGTATGGAGGTTACTGTATACTGTAGAGCTTATTACTGCAAAAGGAATAGTCTGATGAGAGGATCATATAATTGAAACACACAATGAAAACAGTGAGCTGAAGAAAGTGATTGCCCCCCTCCTAACTTTTGATTCATCATCTGTGCTGATGATGCAAGCCTTGTCATGTGTTCCTGATTTCATGCTGTATTTTAAATGCCATTGTTTCATTCTATAATGAGCAGGCAGTACACTGCAAATGCAATAAGATAGATCAACTGTCAAATGCCCACTTCCACAAATTTGTGTGTGTTTTTTGAGCACTGTAAAGCATGGAGTTGCAAATTGACTGTGTTCTGAGACACATATAGAAAGTTTCAAGGTTGAAGAGTAGGCACATCTGCTGAGGGGAATAAAGTTTAGAAATTATTACTTTTGCGGTAGCCTAAAGTTTGCTAGGTAGTTTTGTACCTCTGTAAATATATTGAACAATTTGTGTAGGAAAGTACACATGGGGCACAGTGGAGTTCCAACGAAGTCTGTGTCTTGAACTTTATTTGAAAGTATAAGAATGCCAAAGTAGTTGTAAGCTAGTGTAGGCTGGCCAGGGTGGCCGAGCGGTTCTAGGCGCTACAGTCTGGAACCGCGCGACTGCTACGATCGCAGGTTCGAATCCTGCCTCGGGCATGGATGTGTGTGATGTCCTTAGGTTAGTTAGGTTTAAGTAGTTCTAAGTTCTAGGGGACTGATGACCTCAGATGTTAAGTCCCATAGTGCTCAGAGCCATTTGAACCAAGCTAGTGTAATCAATCCAGTAATATCCAGTGCAAAATCCAAATACACAAGCAGTGTCGTTTTCAGAAGACAGTTGTGGTATGAAGTTTTAAGCTTCATATAAGGCAACAATCTGACTGGTATGGTAAATAGGTATTTAACTAGACTGTCTCCACCCATTTTGTGCACTTGTTGTGATTCTAGTAGGCATAATGGGTTCTCTCCTAATGGATCATCATGTGTAGAGTACCTTTGCTCCCCACAGAATTCATATCGGTATTACTGTCAGACAGTGCCCCCTTTAACCAGCAATAAAACTGATAATGTTGGTGGGTATGGCCTGGCCCATGCAGTAGAGGGAGGAGAGGTGCTAATATCTCTGCCAAGAGATCATGGATAGAGAGCAGCTCAATAGGCCAGAGGATATTGGGCCTATTGCTCTGTGTATTGGTTCTCCCAAGGATCTCAGTAATTGTGTACTCCAGGTCGCTTGTTTTGACTTAGAATTTTCAGTGCTCTGTCAAGTTATTCTCACAATATCACAGAGCTCCCATGTCATCTTCATCATCTTATACAGCTGCTTCCCCTTTCTTCAGGGTTTCTTTAATTTTCCTGCGGATGGAATCTATATTTCCTGTAGTCATGCATGATTCTGCAGTTTTCTGTTTTACTTCTGGTTGCTTTATTTTCTGCATTGTTATATTTTCTTCTTCCGCCAGTTAAATTTGCTCTCTCAACAAGTGACAGAAAGATCCCAGCATCAATTGAAGATTGAACCCCTTTACATTTAGATAGATAATCGGTTACTTACCTAATGAATCACTGAGAACTGTGTAACATTCTGAAGCAATGACATACCAATTTATTATCTGTTTGCATCTAATTGAATTATTGTATGAAAATCTGTCATATTAATTTTGATTAATAACTGCATACACTAGGATCTCTGAAAGTGAGCTGTCATTTTGCCTGCATTATTTAATCTCAGTATGGTTGTTCTTTTTTTCACAGTTGCTTGGAGGTGCAAGTGAACCAGAGCTTAAGGAATTCCAGCTCAGTCGTGACCCCGGAAACTATTTTTACACTCGACAAGGAAATGCTTCAAAAGTAGAGGCAATCAGTGATAGGTCAGATTACAAAGCAACTGTTGGAGCATTCAAAACATTGGGGTTTTCCAGTGCTGAAACAGATACAGTCTGGAAAATTGTGGCAGCAATTCTTCACTTGGTAAGAAAGTGGCATTTGTCTTCGTTTACAGAGCTTTTTGCTGTTTGTTGATGCTTAGTGTTGAGCCAATAATTGCATATATTTTTTTATTTGTATAGTGTTGTAATTATTTGCATCATACGTTTGACTTTTTATTGTTTATGGAAGGGAGAAGATGGTCCAAGAGGTATCTTTGTGCTGATATAAGCATTTCATTGTCTGTGTGTAATTTAGTTAATGATTAGTTCACATTCTGTTCTGTCATCATAAAAGGATTCCCATGGAAAAATGTCTCCAGGACAACAGTCCTCTGTGCTGAATAATGAAAACTTTATGCAAATTTTTTTTTAAGTCAGCATGTGTGAGCTTACACTATCACAGAGTAATCCATTCAATGTCTGCATCTCAAGGATACCTGGGAATGATCTGACCATTGGCTTATGGATCCAAAGTGCTGAGTAATGCTGCTGCTATTTTTCCATTGCAACAAACATCGACGTTCTAGACGGTATGACAAAAAAATGATAGCTTTTATGGTTCTTGGGCATTGTGTCATATATGTTGTGAAAACTGCTCATTTTCATGAGACAGCTGCTTGTCATCTTCAGGTGCTTACTGGCTTATTGCTGTTGTGGCTCACTAGAAAAGTGCAGGTGCCAAGGATCAGGACTGTAATGTAATCGTAAATGAATCGTAGAGGATGTCCACATTCCTAGCCACATGGCACAGAAACAAGTTGTGGTCTTCGCATGTCGGTGAGGGAAAACAGGTGCAAGTTGCAGACCCAGTGGATGTAAGGATCTTTGATTCTCCATAGTTCATGATGAGCCACAACAGCAATCCATTGGTAAGCAGCTGCCTCATGGAAATACTGTGCTGTTGTAACTACATTTTATGATGCGATGCCCATGCAGTTGTTATGCCGGTAAAGCCTCAAGCTTAGCATCCTATCATGAAATCTGTAAAAGAGCAAAGAGCAGCCATTCACATTGGTCTAGGAATGGTGGAACAAAATTGTTAGAACATAGTGCTTGTAGGAGTGGAGGGTTTACACTTACTAACACATTTTATTCCATATACACTGGATAGACAAATGGTGAACAAGAAGTACAGAATCACACAGTCCAAGGGTAATCCATGTCTGAGGTGGTTGCTGTTGTCACAGGGCAGGTAGTGTAATATGTGGATCATATGGAACACCAACGAGAACTGCTCTTCCCGGCGGAGCACACGCTTGTATCAGGCGGGTCGGCCACTGGCTTCTACGAAGTGGTGCAGCTATTGTTTTGATGGCATGGCTTCATTCCGGCATTTGTCTTGTGGTGGTCTCCCGCAGCTTGCAGCCCAGTCAGCGGTGCAGGCAGCAAGTATGGATCAGTTTCAGACAGTTGTCTGACAGTAGAGCATCAAATTTAGGAAGGGAGATTGTACCAGCATATGTTACAGGGGTAATGGGTTCCCTGAATGAGACAGTATGTTGTGGTGATTTGTTGTTGTTGCACTACTACTACTACTTCTAATTCTACTTCTTCTTCTTCTTGGTGCCGAAATATTATAGTAATTACACAGTAACTTTGGCAACGGCCTTGCCACAGTGGATACACCGGTTCCTGTGAGATCACTGAAGTTAAGCACTGTCGGGCGTGGTCGGCACTTCGATGGGTGACCGTCCAGGCCACCATGCTCCGCTGCCATTTTTCGGGGTGCACTCAGCCTCGTGATGCCAATTGAGGAGCTACTCGACTGAATAGTAGCGGCTTCGGTCAAGAATACCATCATAACGACCGGGAGAGCGGTGTGCTGACCCCACGCCCCTCCTATCCGCATCCTCCACTCAGGATGACACAGTGGTCGGATGGTCCCGGTAGGCCACTAGTGACCTGAAGGAGTGGAAAGAAAAAACAAAAAAAAAAAACAATAACTTTAGAACAAACCAAGAAATACATATGCATGGTCTTCCAGACTATAGATAAATTGTAGTGTTGTGAAATTAAAACTTATGGAACAGAGAAATTCTTACATTGCTTTGGAAAATTTCATTGATCTAAAAAGTCGTGTGGCCTGAACGAGCAATTACCAGACACAGGGTGTATATGACCCAGAACAACCAGGAGATCTGGGGAAAACCTGGGAATTTGTTCATCTGGGAGAAAACCGGGAAAATTCCGCGGATTTTTTAGAATTCTGGGAATTTTTCAGTGTTTTAGTTTTCTGTTAAATTTTTGTAATTTTGACTGGTAAGAACTGATGCTCTAACAAAGGATATTACTGTATCCCGCTACTGCAGAATAACACTTCAACAATAAAACATAAACGAGGGAAAAACACGAAAATAATTTGCGAAGGAAATGTGCCATATACAACAGTACAACAACGACACACAGTGCTCATGCAAGCGTGTGCCAACAGCAGAATGTGTCAAAGGCTTTAGGAGGACTATGCAATGCTTCATAACAACAAATTGCCTCCAATGAGAATGTAGTCACAACTGTTTACATTAGATTCGTTTTAGCAGTTACGAGTGGGCTCCTGCGCGTGCGCAGTTGAGTCGCATTTGAGCAGTAGATTCTCCTGCTTCTGACAACAGGAATGTGGCTGTTGGCTGTGCAAGCAGTCACAGCAAGCAGCTAGATGCTACCAGAAAGAAGCTTGTTTCACAAAGCGCTTGGCATCCAGTGCAGAATAGTCTATCGATTATTCATATGATTTTGAAATGCATCCCTGTTGGTTTTTGAACATTTTTGAACACATTTTGAGTTGATTTCTGAATGAATCATAAGTTGATTTTTGAATGCGTGCATAGTGTATGTGATGTCTCTGTCAGGAGAATCCTTGTCGCATCTAGAAATAAACTTTTTGCTGACACAATAGGACGGGCGTATATGAGCTGAGCGGAGTAAAGCCGAACGGATGAATACCAAACGCCATGTGATGTGGTTGATTGGGTTTGCAAATGGTCAGCATTGTTATAATTACTAGTGAAATCCATAGATTCAGACTACCAGAATGGAAATAAACAACTAACAGGAATAAAAGGTGAGAAACATCACGTTTATCTTCTCGGTGTATCCAAGAAAATGAAATTTGACCGAAAATTTTTGGCCAGATCGCTACACTAGTAAGGGCCAGTTGTACTCTATTCTGGAAGTACAGTTGTACAGTCCCTTGTACACTTAAGCTCTATTCTGGAAGTAATGTGGAAAACGTGTTGTACGAACACGTAACAACACCTAACAGGAGAATAATCGCGTCGTATCTAAACTGGTGGTTCTGGCAGGGTTAGTGAAGTTAATCGGCAAACAACTTTTGACAATGGCAGGAATAGCTACAGAATTGGTCATGACAAGATTGTTTGTTGGAATGAGGAAGAAGAAGAAACGGGGACATCACACAAGTTATGGAAGAATAAGACGATTCCAAATTCATATAAAAATTTCACAATACTACTGTTCGATCTCGTGCTTGAGAAACCGGTGTGTATGAATGAAATGTGAAACTATTCCCTAACATAAAGCTTTTTGCTTGTAGTAGGCCTAATAGGCATTTGATATTGGTACTTACTGAATTATACACTCCTGGAAATGGAAAAAAGAACACATTGACACCGGTGTGTCAGACCCACCATACTTGCTCCGGACACTGCGAGAGGGCTGTACAAGCAATGATCACACGCACGGCACAGCGGACACACCAGGAACCGCGGTGTTGGCCGTCGAATGGCGCTAGCTGCGCAGCATTTGTGCACCGCCGCCGTCAGTGTCAGCCAGTTTGCCGTGGCATACGGAGCTCCATCGCAGTCTTTAACACTGGTAGCATGCCGCGACAGCGTGGACGTGAACCATATGTGCAGTTGACGGACTTTGAGCGAGGGCGTATAGTGGGCATGCGGGAGGCCGGGTGGACGTACCGCCGAATTGCTCAACACGTGGGGCGTGAGGTCTCCACAGTACATCAATGTTGTCGCCAGTGGTCGGCGGAAGGTGCACGTGCCCGTCGACCTGGGACCGTACCGCAGCGACGCACGGATGCACGCCAAGACCGTAGGATCCTACGCAGTGCCGTAGGGGACCGCACCGCCACTGCCAACCAAATTAGGGACACTGTTGCTCCTGGGGTATCGGCGAGGACCATTCGCAACCGTCTCCATGAAGCTGGGCTACGGTCCCGCACACCGTTAGGCCGTCTTCCGCTCACGCCCCAACATCGTGCAGCCCGCCTCCAGTGGTGTCGCGACAGGCGTGAATGGAGGGACGAATGGAGACGTGTCGTCTTCAGCGATGAGAGTCGCTTCTGCCTTGGTGCCAATGATGGTCGTATGCGTGTTTGGCGCCGTGCAGGTGAGCGCCACAATCAGGACTGCATACGACCGAGGCACACAAGGTCAACACCCGGCATCATGGTGTGGGGAGCGATCTCCTACACTGGCCGTACACCACTGGTGATCGTCGAGGGGACACTGAACAGTGCACGGTACATCCAAACCGTCATCGAACCCATCGTTCTACCATTCCTAGACCGGCAAGGGAAGTTGCTGTTCCAACAGGACAATGCACGTCCGCATGTATCCCGTGCCACCCAATGTGCTCTAGAAGGTGTAAGTCAACTACCCTGGCCAGCAAGATCTCCGGATCTGTCCCCCATTGAGCATGTTTGGGACTGGATGAAGCGTCGTCTCATGCGGTCTGCACGTCCAGCACGAACGCTGGTCCTACTGAGGCGCCAGGTGGAAATGGCATGGCAAGCCGTTCCACAGGACTACATCCAGCATCTCTACGATCGTCTCCATGGGAGAATAGCAGCCTGCATTGCTGCGAAAGGTGGATATACACTGTACTAGTGCCGACATTGTGCATGCTCTGTTGCCTGTGTCTATGTGCCTGTGGTTCTGTCAGTGTGATCATGTGATGTATCTGACCCCAGGAATGTGTCAATAAAGTTTCCCCTTCCTGGGACAATGAATTCACGGTGTTCTTATTTCAATTTCCAGGAGTGTATTTGGTCGTGTTATAAAAATGACCATTTGTGCCAAAGCAGTCTTGTTAATTTCATGTGTGTTACAAAATTGCTGCAATATTAGAAAGGCCTATTTTGTTTTATCTAGCAGACAGTGACAAAATAGACGTAAGCAGATTGAGAAACCACACCAGTCTTTGGTATTATTATTAGGTAACGACATTTCGATTTTTCATGTAGCAAAATGTTTGACGAACTTTGATGAGGTAATCGATCCTTTTGCAGAAAGGAAAACACGCCATGTAAAACTGTAGCAAGATTAGAGAGAAAAAAAAATGCTAGGAGCTAAGGATTGAAGAAATGTGTACTTTCTTGCTTGTCTATTGTCTTTATTGGTTTTATGTATCCTATATTTAATTTTATGCCACAGAAAACAGCAAGTTGTTAGCTAATAGGCAATAAAGAGTGCAAATTTTCTGAAGAGTTCTTGTTGTTCTCCCGATTACAAATAATCCCATTCCCTTTTAATTCAGAGTTTTTTGAAAAAAGAGGGGCAGGCTTTCAAACCGGCGGACTGGAAGCAGGAAAGGCACCACAGGACATTTCAGTTTAGATTGTCCTGAATATAGCTTGATGGCATCCATTACAAAATATACACGTTTCAATATCACAGAGCGAGATACAGTGACGTGCGATAGAAGACTGCTGTCTGAAGGGGCATGGCACTGCACTTTGGCACACTTAAGACTAAACAATATGTCTTACATTTCCTCGAACACACGTTTTATGTTTCAGACTTTTCAGGAAGATGTGCGCTACAAGATGAACATATTTTTGAAAATACAATTTCTTTTAGTATTGATCCAGTTAGCAAATATCGTAGATCCGGGGCTGATGCACAGAGCAGTCTGTTATAGAGGGTAGTCTCCACGTGACCCGTGTTTACATTTAATGATTTTGCTGTGTCTCCTTCGTTTACTCTCACATCAAATGAAAACAATATGGATATCTGTGGCTGGGCGCTATCAAGTGAATTAAAATACATTCACGTAATTATGGAAGGCTAAAATATGTTATTAGCTTCAGATATTATATTATTTACAGCTTTCTGACAGTCAAGAAAATTAATTACCATGGAGGAACTATCCAAATGGGACAGAAATTGGTAGATATGATACACATGTACAGAGAAACAAATGATTATAGTTACAGAAAAACTGGGTGATTTATTCAAGAGAAAGAGCTACACAGATTGAGCAAGTTAGTAACATGTTGGCCCACCTCTGCAAGCAATTATTTGGCTTAGCATTGATTGATAGAGTTGTTGAATGTGCTCCTGAAGCATATCATGCCAAATTCTGTCCAGTTGGTGCATTATATTGTCAAAATCCTGAGATAGTTGGAGGGCCCCACCCATAATTCTCCAAACATTCACAACCTGAGAGGGATACGGTGACCTTGGTGGCCAAGGTAGGGTTTGACAAGCTTAAAGACAAGCAGTAGAAACTACTGGGTGTAGGCCGGCTTTATCTTGCTGAAGTGTAAGCCCAGGGTGACTTGCCATGAAGGGCAACAAATTGGGGCATAAAATATTGTCAGCATACCACTGTGCTGTAAGGGTGCCACTTATGGCAACTAAAGGGGTTCTACTGTGAAAACAAATGGCATGCCAGAACATCATTTCTCTTTGTCAGGCTGTATGGCAGATGGCAGTCAGGTTGCTATCCCACTACTGTCCGGGGCACCTCCAGACAAGTCTTCAGTCAGGATTCTCATTGAGTGGAGTAGAACTGTCTTCAGTGATGAGTCCCACTTCAGACTGAGCCACAATGACCAGCAAAGATGTGTGTGGAGACACCCTGTATAGAAGTGGGATACCAACCTTATTGTCACTTGCTACATAGCCCATCAACTGTGAGTGATGGTCTGAGATGCCATGAAAAGCAGGACCCTTTTGGTTGTTACGGATGACACCCTTACAGCACACGTTGACATACTTCATGCCCCTTTTTGTTGCCTTTCATGGCAGGGGCCTAGTCTTACATTTCAGCAAGATAATGCCCACCTGCACACAGCAAGAATTTCTCCTGTTTGTCTTCATGCTTGGCAAACCCTACTTTGGCCAGGTCACTGGATATCTCCCCAGTTGAGAATTTTTGGACAGTTGTGGGTGGGGGCCCTCCAACCAGCTCAGGATTCTGATCCTCTAAAGTGTCACTTGGACAAAATTCAACACGATATCCCTCAGGAGGACATCAAAAAACTCTATCAATCAGTGCCAAGCCAATTAACTGCTTGCAGAGGTGGACCAACATGTTATTGACTTGCTCAATTTGTGTAGCTCTTTCTCTTGAGTCATCCAATTTTTCTGAAATTGTAATAATTTTTTTGTGTGAACGGGCACATCACATCTGCCAATTTCCGTCCAATTCAGATGGTTCCTTCATGTTTCTTTTTTTGTGTTGGAGTGTATGTTGTGCACAAGAATGAGTAGTTTTATCATGATTGACTCACTGAAGGATCTCCACAATTTTGAGGGAATGCCATCTATTCCAAGGACCTAATATTGGTGATCTAGGTCTTTGATTGCTCTATCATTTTTTTTCACAGTATCATATCTATCATCTCATCTTCATCTACTTCTTCTTGATATTCATACAGATGATTCTCTTTTCTCCACAGGTCTCTCTAATTCTTCTGTAGATGGTATCTATCTTTCCCCTAGTCATGCACACTTCTACAGCCTTGCTTTTCTCCTCTAGTCATTCATACTTAGCTATTTTGAATTTTTGTAAGTCTCATTTTAGAGATGTCTGTATACCCTTTTGCCTGTTTCACTTTTACAGTTTCTCCTTTTGTCAATGAAATTCAATATCACTTGCATTATCTGAGAATTTCTACCAGATTTTGTATTTTTGATCCTCTGTTGCCTTGATTATTTCATCTCTCAAAGTTACTAATTTGTCTTCTGTTGTATACCTTTCCCTTGTTTCAGTCAAGCATTGCCTAATGGTCCATCTGAAATGCTCAACCACCTCTGGTTCTCTCCATGCATGCAGTTCCCATTATCTTAATTCTCCACCTTTTTGCAATTTATTCAGTTTTAATGTGCAATTCATAACTAGGGGTCCACATCTGCCTCTGCAAATGTCTTACAGCTTAAAATCTGTAACCAGTCTGAACACTTCCAGTGTCTGCAGCTCTTTTCCACATATACAACGTACATACATAATTATGTATGCACTATGGTGGTGAATTTGTGAATGTGTGGCATATCACTCAAAATGCTGAAGTACCGTAGAGAATGAATATGGATAATTCTTGAATGTAACAATTACATCAATTTAAAAGTCAGTTCATCTAATTGATATCTAAGAACTAAAATGCAACAAACTGTATTCTTTCTCCTCTTGCTCATTGTTTAGTTAATATACAGGGTGTCCATAAAGTCCATTTACAACTTCAGAATTTTATTACGACGACAGCTGTTGAAATATTTTAACAACATTTCTTTTATTGTAATCAGTGTTGATAAAAGTTTTTTTGACAGTGTTTGATAGACCTCTGTATGGGTGCCTTTAGTTGCACGAAGCACATCAAGACGGTACTCAACCTCTTGCCATGTTCACTGTAGCATACTGTCATCAATGGTGGCAATGGCATTACGAATCCTTTGCTTCAAGTCAGCAATGTCCCATATCTGTATTTGATACACAATATCTTTTACATACCCCCATAAAAAAAGTCCAAGGGAGTGATATCTGGTGAACGCAGTGGCCAAGGAATTGGCCCATCCCTCCCGATCCATCTGCCTGGAAATGTTTCATTGAGGAACCGATGAATGTGCAGTCCCCAATGTGGTGGTGCGCCGTCTTACTGGAAAATGATAGTTGGTTGTAAGTCAATCAGTTGTGGTGCTACATATTCGGTCAGAAGGTCGAAGCAAATATCTGCAATAATTGTTGACTTGTTGAAGAAAATGGACCAATTATTCGGTTGCACATGATTCCACACCACACATTGACTTTTGGACTAGTCCGGTGAAGCTCCCTAGTCACATGGGTGTTCAGATCCCCAGATTCTCACATTGTGTCTGTTTAATGTCTCAGAAACATGAAAAGTTGCCTCATCACTGAAACAAACTTGCTTGAGGAATGCTTCATCCTCTGAAAGGCGTTCCAGCATGTTAAGTGCAAACTCTGTCCATTTTGGCTTGTTATTTGGCTCAAGTGTCTGTAACAGTCGCACTTTGTAAGTGTACAACTGTAAGTTCTTGTGGAGGACCTTATGCACAGTTGAATGTGGTGGTTGCAACTGTCTGAGAGCAGTGCGGATGGACTTCGTAGGTGAATGAGTGAAGATGTTTAAAACGCGATTGATGTTTTCTTCGGATGTTCTTGGTCACACACTCCTCCCTTTATCCAACACTGCCCCTATCTCCATAAATGTTTTGTGCCATGTATGGGTTGGAGGGTGCAATGGTGGATCTCTTCCACACTTTCTTCTGAAGTTTTGTTGAGTCTGAAAATCTGTTTTTGTCTCAATAAACCAGGACACACATTGTGCCTTGTGTTGAGGAGTTGCCATTTCATAGATGTTTAGTTCCTTCCATCAACAGAGTATCTGAAACACAAAATTTTAGTATATATAAAAACTTTAGTAAACAGTGATTACAATAAAAGAAATTTTGTTAAAATATTTCAACAACTGCCATTTTAATAAAATTTTGAAGTTGTAAAGGAACTTATGGACACCCTGTATTTCTTTTCTTGTTCATGAGGGCTTTTGTACGCAGTCATACCGAAATGTACTGCATCACTGGAGGTGCAATAAGACCACAGCCAAGTGCAGCTTAGTGCTGAACAAGTTATTTGTAAACATATTAACTCAAAGCTTCTCCTTGGAGTAAGTTTTTACATTGACAGTAAGTGTTTAAGTCAGAATTGCAATTGAAAGGCACAATATAGTTCGTTGAATTATCACAGTTGATTGCTGATTTCACTTTGGAATAAAAAAGTTAATAACACAGAGTACTATGACAGCCAAGTCCAAAGTGCACACATGTCCCTGGTGCAGAGCTCATGTCTTGGTGAAGCCTGCTGATGGCACTGGCTGTTCCACACAGAGGATGTTGCTGGTTGGTTTATGATGTCAAAGATCCTGCTGGTTTCTTAGCAAGACTTTGATTCGTGAACTGCTACTGTGCTCGGCTCCTGGCCCGGAGAGCTCGGTAGGAATGAATAACACAGCACAGCCTGGGTGCTGACCTAAATACAGTGAAGGTATGAGGATACAGCCAGGTCTATTTGAAGCCATGTGGCTCCTTGGAGTCAAGTAGGTCTGCGTGGCCAATGACCTCTCGGGGATATTATGCTGCTACCTGTGCGAGACCTTCTGGCTGTCATCTGTTGGAGTGGCCACTGTGGCTTTGCTGTGTAAGCCACTTTCTTGATGCTGATGTCTGACTGGTTGCTATGTTTGTCAATTTCTGCAGGTGATTATGGGACTGATTTCTTCCATAATACTGAGAACCTGAAAATTTCCTCCACACCTGAAGGGATCATGACCATACCAACACGAAACCTAACCATCATATTTAAAATACAGTTCTGTTATTATTTTAAGATCAATATTTCTGTATTCTCAGCCAACTTTGTGTTATTTTAAATGTTAAGAAAGCTTTGCTAGCCGTCTTCTTCAGAAATGTATGTCTTAGTTGCTGACTGGATCCCAACTAAATGAATGTGAATCCAGACAGAGAACAACAGGGTTCTGTGCTTCAAGACATGAAGAAGACAGCTAAATAAACTGTGAAAATATTGTGTAAAAGTGACAACACTGATAACACTGATTTTACTGCAAACTTGAACACCTGAATACTGAAATATAATTTACAATATATTATCACTTCTCAAATGTAGTGATGCATATTGGATGTTATTCAGGGTAATGTGGAGTTTACTTCACAAGATGATATTGCTCGGCCAGTAGACCAAGGAGCAGTAAGCCGTGTAGCATCTATGCTTAGTGTGGTACCAGCTGAGCTGACTAAGGCACTAAGTGAAAGGGTTATAGCAGCTCGTGGGGAAGTCATGCAGAAGACCCACAACCAGTCAGAAGCCGAATATGGCAGAGATGCGTTAGCCAAGGTGAGAAAATTAATTTTTAATAATATGTCTGTCTTTTAAGTAACTCTTAAGTAATGTAACCTGAAACATTCCAGTATATTTTAAACATACCTTCCTCTGTCCAACTCCTCCTCTCCTATCTGTTTTCTCAAATTTTGATTTTGAAAATGTAATAGATGTATCTCATTTTTGCTTTTTTTAGGCTGTGTATGATAGATTATTCACATGGATTGTGGGAAAGATAAATGAGACACTTGGTAGTGGTGATCTTCAGATGAAGAAATCATACATGGGTACAGTGATCGGTGTGCTAGACATTTATGGATTTGAAATATTTGATACAAACAGTTTTGAACAGTTTTGTATTAATTATTGTAATGAGAAGTTACAGCAACTCTTTATTGGTAGGTATATATCCTTTCATTATTTTTCATTAGCCATGAATACAATTTTCATTAAATGTTAATTTTAATGTTGACAGTGAGTTCGCTTGAAACACAGAAAATTGGCGTAGTTGTTTTTCTGTAGTAAATGCTACACTGTTCCACAGACCTTTAGGCAGTCAGGTTCTTAAAAAAACTTGTCGTTTGACTAAGATAATTTATTTCTAGTGTGTTGCACAAAAGCCGTCCATGTCTGCCTGTAAGTTTTGCAGCTGTTCCAAACTGAAAAGTATTTGAAAATATTAACAAACCCTAACCAAATATTTTTAATTTTTGTGTGTTAGAAATAACTGAAGTATTTAATATTACTAAGGGTTCTTGTAATCGCTACTTGATTTTGATTTTGCTAGGTGAGTAATGATGATTTTGTTTAATTCCTTATGAGATGTTGAATATTACTTTCTAATATTGATGGTAGTTAACAGTTTTAACCAAAGGATAGTTACTGAGACATAGTTGACACCAAATTACTTCAAACTGTCAATTTCAGTGTACATCCTCTCTCCTCTCTGTCCTATGCCCCCCCCCCCCCCCCCCCCCCCTCCCAAGCTGTGGTGACTTCAGTATAATTATTATCTTTGAATAAAAGTGCTGTTTCTATTCACCTCACTGAGTGTTTTTTGAGTTACCTTCTGTACTATACTGTAGCAGTTCTTTGTATGTATGTTCCAAGTTTCATCAAGCTTTGTTATTGGCAGCGACATAGCATGCGAAAGTTATTTTTGTCCTTTGTTGTTTTACATCAGTGTATGAAACTTCAGTCTATGTATATAAAATCATATCTGTATGAGACCAGTAAAGTCTCTGAAACTGTGTCATTTGTGTAAGCACCTGCTTACATTTGATGCTGAGGTGCTATTCCAGAACATGGACGGCCTCGTCAATCCTGTTTATGTGGAAGGGGGAATTCAAAGTAGACTGGGGCGGCAGTGAGAATTTGGATCGAGGAGGGAGGCGTGCCAAGGTAATTCATGCAGTTGTGTGAACCACTGTGCCATGGTGGCTTACTGGCTAACACACCTGCCAAGTAAGCAGGAGACCCAGGTTCGATTCCCAGCCTTGGTACAAATTTTCACTCGTTGCTTCAGTCTATATACATAACACCCAACACATGTTTCATGGGGTTTACGTTGCTAACATAGGCAGGGTGGTCCAGTCACTGAATATGCTCTGTTTCCAAGAGCTCCTCCACTTATGTAGTTTCAATGCGGTTGTTCACTCTCATCCATAAGAAACAAAGTCAGGGCTGAATGCACCCCTGAAAAACTCACATGGTGGAGAAGTGCTGTGTCACTGTAATATAAACAGGTGAGTGTACCATATTCAAAGATTTTGAGGGCAGAACCCTTGTGCAACGTTGTCTCCTCACACCATAATACCTTTAACGTCAAGACGATCATGTTTTACAGTGTTCCTGGGTGCGTTATCTACCCTCACACTCACTGTTTAGTGTTGTTTTGACAGGATACTGTTTCCCCACACACCTTTTCTGGTGTGTATTCGACACTGATTTCATTTTTATGGATGAAAATGCACAACTGAATCGGATTGCTTGGGTGGAGGAGCCCTTGGGAAGAGAGGATTTTCAGAGAATGGACTGCCCTACCATTTCCTGCACCTTATATTCCATTGAGCACATGGGGTGTGTGATGCAAAGGGAAGATCTACTACAGCATGACCACCATCCAGCAGTTGTTAAACATGCTGATGGAGGGATGGAATACCCTGGCACAAGAACTTGTTAGCTACCTAGTGGCAGCATGAGGGTATGCATTGCCATCCATGGTGATCACATACCCTATTAAGAATCTTTTTTAGTGTTTACGGGAACATCATAAATCGTGGAGATTTCAGTGTAATTATTGTCTTTGAATGAAAGTACCATTTCTGTTCGTCTCATTGCATGTTTCTATCAGTTACCTGATGTACTGTATTGTAGCAGTTCCTTTATGTGTGGTCCAAGTTTCAGCCCATCTTACTTGACAGTGATAGATCGTGTAAAAGTTACTTTCATCCTTAACTTTTGTACACCTGTTTATTTCCATAATGTTCTCAAGTGGCAAGAAAGTGCACTCTGTTGTTTTGACCAAATGTGTAAAACAATTGATACACCACCATTCCTATAACGCCTACAATACAAGTCATAAACAACGAACACCAGTATGGCCTATTTTTGAAACCTGCAAATCTTTGCAAGATCAAACTCGAATCATTTTTTGGTCTCGTGTACCATTATTTGAAGACTTCATTCCTCAGCCAACTAATAAGCAAATTCAGGCTCTTCATTGTCACATAGCTTTAGGTCTGGCAGTATTTGAAATCTATCCACAAAGTATGTGTAGCCTTAATCTTCCACTTCCACATCTCCTTTTCCCACTTTTATTTTTCATTTACTTGATTGTCTGCATTTTAAATAATAGTTCAGTGTTCGTGCGGCTACCCGCATCGGAGGTTCAATTCCTCCCTCGGGCATGGGTGTGTGTGTTGTACTTAGTGTAAATTAGTTTAAGTTACATTGGTAAGTAGTGTGTAAGCTTATGGACCGATGACATCAGCAGTTTACCACAAATTTCCAAATTTTACTAATTCTGTGATTTTATTTCTTTATTGCTAACAGTAAAAGTTAACCTACTTAAGTTTTTCATCAATGAAATTCATCCTCATATCTTGTTTGATTTCATTTCTTTGCAGAACTTGTTCTTAAGCAGGAACAAGAAGAGTACTGTCGTGAAGGAATTGAGTGGAAGAACATAGAGTACTTTAATAACCAAATCATCTGTGACCTAGTGGAGCAACCACACAAAGGTGTTTTAGCAATATTAGATGAGGCTTGCCTGACTGTTGGAAAGATTACAGATGAGGTCTGCTTTATTACTGACTTCTGTGTTGATTATCACTGTTTATTTGTGAGAATGTGTTTGAAAAATTTCCTAGAATATATGCTTTTTGCATATTTGTTAAATATATTATATGTTTTGTTTATGTGTAATATTTTTAAGTTATATAACGAAATACTGAAAGCAAACTATTACTAGGCATCTCCCAGTGGGGGGAGTGGGGAGCAAGCACTAGGGCTGCTGAGGGGAGAGGCAGGGTGAGGAGGGGAACAAGCTCCTCCTCCATGTGCTGCAAGCACACAGTGCAGGCAACACAAACGTGTTCCTTAAACTTCTAGAAAAGCAGCTATGTGTAGGACAGAGTTAACCGTCAGTTAAATTCTTGGTGATATTGAAATTGAGATCACTGTTTGTACTGACATATTAAATAAAGTCATTAACATGCTAATTATCAGTTACTGTATCAAAATAAATGCAGAATTAGAAGTAGACAAAAGATCAATTTACGATACTAGGAATGGAAGCTAACTTCCTGTTTATTTTTTAAATTTATTGGATGCCACACATTTTAGCAAAGCTATAATCACATTCAACACAGATGTATAATAAAACAAGAATGAAACAGGTAAATTTTTCTGAAGCTTCTGATAATTCCGATGCACTAACAGTTTCATTTTCACACGTAATCATTTTCTCTAACTTGTCACTGGTATCTGAAGTGCCGACCTCGACAATGAGGTTGTCAGTGGCTATTTCCATCACACGGTCATGCCTCCAGTACTCCTGCTCAAGCTGTTGTATCTTTTTGCAGTAATCTTTCCAGTGTTCCTCAGTAACAGCCTGAAAACAAGGTTGCAAGAGTCAACAGATTTTGAGACAATATGTCACCTGTAATGTTGCGTTCCTGAAAGAGTCTTTTTATTTTTGCCCATGCTAGCTCAGTGGCATTCAAATCGCGGCTGTATGGTGGCAGGTGAATTACTTTGTGCCCCCTTCTTGTTGCCAGTATGTCAACTGCATATGACTTCGCTGCCACCCTATTCTCCCTAATCCAGGAGTACAGAGCTTCCGTTTTTAGAACCCACACTTCCAACTATTTGTCTTCTGGAGATGTTCCATCAGGAAAAACTACTAAATATTATTCAGCTACTGGACTAAGTTAATTAGTTATGTGTTACATTGATCAATCTCACAGTAACCATTATGATGTGAAACTAAATGTGTAAGAAATGCATGCATGAGTCAAGATTCTTTTCTTCTTCTTTTTTTTAAGCTTAAAATTTTTATCACTTACCCCATTCCTTTAAATGGCACAAAATGCATATATTATACCTACAGATTTATTTATTCTTTTTCAAGAATTCATCTATGGTATAGAAGGAGTTGTCAAGTTCAATTTATTTTTGAAACTATTACTACTGTCTGTCGGACATTTCATTTCATCTGGTAATTTATCAGAAAGTTTTACAGCATGATATTTTCCCCCTTTCTGTGCTAAATATAGGTTAAGTAGAGGATAGTGTAAGTCTTTCTTTCTTCTGGTATTATAATTGTAAATCCTTCATAAAATGAAAAACACTTGTGGCCACTGTGTGTGTGTGTGTGTGTGTGTGTGTGTGTGTGTGTTGTTTTGTTGTGCCTGTGTCTGATGAAGGACTTAGTCTGACAGCTGAATAATGTCTAGCAGTCTTTTTACAGTTTACCTGCTTGTTACTTAATGCTTCCTCTATGATGTGAGCAGCAATATATCCTTTTCATGTTGTTATTTAATCCCAGATTGTCCTTTGTGTTACCATTCTTTCTTATAGCATACATCTCTTAAGATTGCATTTTTAATTCTGGATGATATTGTTTCCATGAGGAATGAATGCACATTACTTTATGAATCCTTTGTGAAATATAATTGTACTCCTCTTTCCTTGAGCTTCTATGCTGTCTTTAAATTTTAATCTTTGCTCAAGAGTATTTTCTTTTGTGCTCTATGGCTCAACATTTCTACAAAAAAATCATTTTAACCATCAAATGAATTATGTTCCTAATCTTTATCATCTACTTTTGGTATTGCTGTCAGTTTATTTCTATATTTGCCTTTAATTTTTGATTTTGTAGCCTCATTGCCATTATGGCTGAATGTTTGTTTCCTAATGCATGTGCGTATTGTCTATTTAGCAGCATCCCATTTACTATTAGACATATCTGTCAGATTTAACTTGGAATGATAAGCAGTTCAAGCACATTAACTTCAAACAATGCTATCCATAATTTATGTATTGATTGTGTGTTCATATCTGCTGTTACCAATACAATAACATGTTATTGATATATTTTGAAGGTTATTTATTTTACAGATGCTGCTGGAAGCTATGGATGAAAAACTGTCTAACCATGAACATTTCACAAGTCGCCAGCTAAATCCAATGGACAAGGAACTAAAGCATAAAGTAGAGTTTCGCATTAGGTCAGTTTTGCTGTATTTTTCATATTTTAACAGTTCATAGACTAATTGTATGTAAATTAATGAGACTTCATCTTGTTGCTTGGAAGGTGACAGATAGAATTTGAGACAGTAACCTCAGATGTTTTCCAATTGCAATGGTCTTTTTTTTTTTTTAGGCATTACGCAGGAGATGTGGTGTATAACATCATTGGTTTTCTTGACAAGAACAAAGATACCTTGTTTCAAGATTTCAAGCGACTTCTTTTCAACTCATCTAATAAGTTAATTAGCAGCATGTGGCCTGAAGGTGCAATGGATATAACAAAGGTTTGTATATAACATATGCTTTAGTAATATATAAGAGTTGTTCATTGAAGTAAAGATACAGTGGCCAGTTCTAATCGGAAATAGTTCTGGTGGTCGAGAAATGTATTTACTTTGTTTTCATGCCATGGGAGGAGAAACACAACTGTTTTTCTTTTTGTTAAATTTTTGAGATCAGGCCTGCACTCACTTTGCTTAAGGCCAAGTGGAATGATTGTTAGAAGTTTGTATATTTTAAGACCACTGATATGCACACATTGGACCTTCAGTTCTTCACAGGGTTTATCCCAAGTTCACAGAGGGCTTAACACATTAAGGACCGTAGTGCACATTGATTCTACCTCCCGCGAATATATGACACCATTTCCAACATTTTGTTCATTCATAATGCTACCATTAGTAGACTGTTTCCTTCACATAATGTAGGCTTTCTTGTCAATTATTTATATCCTTAATGGTTTTGGAAATATGCCTTAGACCATGGCCTGATGGGCATAGTATGGAAATCATGCATCAGTTTCCTTGTGAATACTCTCTGTCCATTCACAGTTTTCATAAATAATTGCATACAAATCCATGGTTCACATTTAGAGGTCATCTTTAGCACAGCAAAGCGAGGGAATAGGAGGGGGAAAGATCAACTCCAGTGTTATAAAAATTTGTACACCAGAATTTTTTTTTCCCATTTATTTTCAATATCTTTTTACTGACAACTCTTTGAATTCTTGCATAAACTGTCCTGCAATCAAATCTTCTCTTGATGTTTATGTGGCTAAGTTATTGTTTCAGATACAAAATTTAAGTCGTGCGTTGTTATATTCTTATCCCCCAGATTTGGCAGACACATCAAATATATAATAGGCTTGACAATTCGATATGGTGGTATGCGTTTTGAGCAAAGACTCCAACAACAGCGAACGTGCTGCCAACATGGGCGGAAAGACTTTTTCACAGTAACATTGAATGGTCTGCCTGCAGGATCCAGTAACAAGTTTTGAATGTGCAGCACACAACTCAAAAACTGCTAGTGAACTGATACTATGGTACAGTGCATTTTCAGGTCCAGACAAGTTTATGTTTGACTCTGAAAGCAAATTCCTATTGATGAAGTTCAGCTAACAAGTAATTTTTATCAGACTGTAACTGTTAAATTTTGTGTAGACCTTGTGCCAGTTATTAAATGCTCCAAGCAGTTGTTCTTCATTATTTTATTGCAGTGGGCTGAAGGGACACATTGGTTAAGAAATTGAATATCTTATCGGTAGTAGGTGGGAAAAAAATCAGCTATATATTCAAGATTTGTATTATTTCCCTAAATAACAGTGATTTTAACATCAATAAAACATAGGTAGTGCCTCTCCACTCCTTGAAGCCATTGCAAGGAGAGCACTGCATCAGCAAGGCGGAATTGTGTGAGCAGCACGCGCTACCCATTACTTTCTTTGTACGAATTGTGAAACCATACACTTGGCAGTGTTGTCAATTGAGTATCAAGTGGTGTGCAGTCGCTGAGTGCCGGGCTGCAGGTGCATGCCCCTGCCACATGGCTAAGGCAACATAGATTCTATACAGCTTCATCAAAACATAGTGGCACTAATGAGCCCAACAAGTGTTGGAATGCATTTAGAATTAGAATTTCTTTGTACTGTTGATTTCCCATGTTTTCTATGGAGAAAGTGTATGTTGTACACCTGAGATTCACCAAATAACACCGCATTGACTGAGTATGGTCATGCACAATGGAAATTAAAGTGGTAATCAATTATTGAATATTGATTTAGCTGTGGAGCTGTAAATTTGCATGAAAGAATAGCTGATGAAATAATGTTTGCATTCAGTCTGCTGCTAGAATCACACTGACATTTTGAACAGAAAAAAATGAAAAAGATTTATGTTGAGGAGTGTGGCAACAGATTAAAATTGTCGAACTCATTTATAATCAACAAAAAAAACTTCGGTTAAGTTACACTGTGGGTTCTCATTAGTAAATTGGTCAAATGAATGAATAGGACTCATTGTAATACATACAATTAATTGCTACGAACGGAAAGAGGAAGGAAGTGCGAGGTGCAGTGGCGAGCAGAGATGGGCATTTATTATTCGAATAAGTAGATCATTTAAACAAATTTATTTGTAACTTAAAAAACGAAAATGTACATGTTGAAAAGTGTGAAGAGAGGATTGGAAGACTTTTTCACTTGTCTACAACAGCTGTAGTTATTTCAGTAATGTCTTACCCATGATTTAAAAACAAATAGTTTACCGATATTGCTTTACACGACTAAGGGAGGCTTACAAAAAACTATTGCTGTATAATAGCCAAAGAAATGAAGAAATTGGCTCGCAAGTTTCAAATGATTATATGACTTAAAAAGAAAATTTTATTTTGAAAGTGATTTAGAAAGTGAAGCTAATGTAGAATCACAATTAATTATTTGCGAGAAATTATGGCAGAATTGATGACTTCTCAGTTTTTGCTGAAGAAGAATGTGAGTTGAAAGTCGTATATAGTTATTGTGAAATAAAGATCATTGTGGAAGATATAACACACCAATGTCCTCTTTGAATGTGTAGAATATATTTTCTTTACTGTCACAATGGCAAATCTTCAAAAAATCAACTGAAGCTTCTGATAAGATTTTTGAATAAAAGATTCCTTGTGAAAACTGATTTAAAGGCAACAAAAAGTACACATGTTTAATAAATGACAAGGAATTGGAGTAATCAATACTATTTGAGCTCAAATTTTTCTGTTATTTGTAAAATTTTATTCACAGATGACAAATAAATGTTTTTATTCATCCAAGTGAATAATGTTTCAAATAATATTTCCCATTCATGAATAATGAGTAATTTTTGTGTGTATTCATTATTCCCCATTGGAATGTATTTTATCCATCTCTGTTTTAAAGCAAAGTGCATTGCACATATGCATACTGCAGATTCATAGCCTATGTGCTAAAGAATTAAAGTGTGTGACATCTGCATGCCTGTGAACAATCATTTAGTTGGCTGTGCCATCTACATGATCATGTGTAAGTTCTCATGTGGCCATCATTAAGTGAGGCAGTATTGGTAATCTTCAACAACTTCTGCTGAGGTATGCAAAGTGTACTTGCACACTATCTTGCACACCGTAGCTGCGTTAATGCCACATGGATCAGCCATGCACTTGCCATGCTCTGGTGGCAAGTCAAGTGCTGTTGCATCCCATACTATACCTATGTGGAAGCCAGTTATAGAAGAGCACTTGAGTAAGAGGCACGTGCTCTGCTGTCAAGAGTACTAACGACCCAGCATTGATATGACATGCAGAATCGTATAGAAATGGGGAACATATAAACTAATGAGAGGCTCTTGAGTATATCAAGAATACTGTGAAGATGCTGTCTATCAATTAGTTCAAGAAAAGGAGGGGAAGGACAGATTTGGTCTTGAGAGATTACAAGCCGCTGCCTTTTGATTATATGATCTGAGATAGTGTATCAGTTGTGTCCAGTTGGAGTAAAGGTTTCCTACAAAATTTCATTAACATTTAGTTTATATATAAATAAAAATAGGTTAAAGTTAGATATAGTGGGAATTAGTGAAGTTCTGTGGCAGGAGGAACAAGACTTTTGGTCAGGCGAATACAGGGTTATAAATGCAAAATCAAATAGGGGTAATGCAGGAGTAGGTTTAATAATGAATAAAAAAATAGGAGTGCGGGTTAGCTACTACAAACAGCATAGTGAACGCATTATTGTCGCCAAGATAGACACAAAGCCCATGCCTACTACAGTAGTACAAGTTTATATGCCAACTAGCTCTGCAGATGATGAAGAAATAGATGAAATGTATGACAAGATAAAAGAAATTATTCAGGTAGTGAAGGGAGACGAAAATTTAATAGTCATGGGTGACTGGAATTCGTCAGTAGGAAAAGGGAGAGATGGAAACATAGTAGGTGAATATGGATTGGGGGGAAGGAATGAAAGAGGAAGCCGCCTTGTAGAATTTTGCACAGAGCATAACTTAATCATAGCTAACACTTGGTTCAAGAATCATAAAAGAAGGTTGTGTCCCTGGAAGAATCCTGGAGATACTAAAAGGTATCAGATAGATTATATAATGGTAAGACAGAGATTTAGGAACCAGGTTTTAAATTGTAAGACATTTCCAGGGGCAGATGTGGATTCTGACCACACTCTATTGGTCATGAACTGCAGATTGAAACTGAAGAAACTGCAAAAAGATGGGAATTTAAGGAGATGGGACCTGGATAAACTGAAAGAACCAGAGGTTGTAGAGAGTTTCAGGGAGAGCATAAGGGAACATTTGACAGGAATGGGGGAAGGAAATACAGTAGAAGAAGAATGGGTAGCTCTGAGGGATGAAGTAGTGAAGGCAGCAGACGATCAAATAGGTAAAAAGACGAGGGCTAATAAAAATCGTTGGGTAGCAGAAGAAATATTGAATTTAATTGATGAAAGGAGAAAATATAAAAATGCAGTAAATGAAGCAGGCAAAAAGGAATACAAACGTCTCAAAAATGATATCGACAGGAAGTGCAAAATGGCTAAGTAGGGATGGCTAGAGGACAAATGTAAGGATGTAGAGGCTTGTCTCACTAGGGGTAAGATAGATACTGCCTACAGGAAAATTAAAGAGACCTTTGGAGAGAAGAGAACCACTTGTATGACTATCAAGAGCTCAGATGGCAACCCAGTTCTAAGCAAAGAAGGGAAGGCAGAAAGGTGGAAGGAGTATATAGAGGGTTTATACAAGGGCAATGTACTTGAGGACAATATTATGGAAATGGAAGAGGATGTAGATGAATACGAAATGGGAGATAAGATACTGCGTGAAGAGTTTGACAGAGCACTGAAAGACCTGAGTCGAAACAAGGCCCCGGAAGTAGACAACATTCCATTAGAACTACTGATGGCCTCTGGAGAGCCAGTCATGACAAAACTCTACCATCTGGTGAGCACGATGTATGAGACAGGCGAAATACCCTCAGACTTCAAGAAGAATATAATAATTCCAATCCCAAAGAAAGAAGGTGTTGACAGATGTGAAAATTACCGAACTATCAGTTTAATAAGTCACAGCTGCAAAATACTAACGCGAATTCTTTACAGACGAATGGAAAAACTGGTAGAAGCCTACCTTGGGGAAGATCAGTTTGGATTCCGTAGAAATGTTGGCACACGTGAGGCAATACTGACCTTACGACTTATCTTAGAAGGAAGATTAAGAAAAGGCAAACCTACGTTTCTAACATTTGTAGACTTAGAGAAAGCTTTTGACAATGTTAACTGGAATACTCTCTTTCAAATTCTGAAGGCGGCAGGGGTAAAATACAGGAGGCGAAAGGCTGTTTACAATTTGTACAGAAACCAGATGGCAGTTATAAGAGTCGAGGGGCATGAAAGGGAAGCAGTGGTTGGGAAAGGAGTGAGACAGGGTTGTAGCCTCTCCCCGATGTTATTCAATCTGTATATTGAGCAAGCAGTAAAGGAAACAAAAGAAAAATTCGGAGTAGGTATTAAAATTCATGGAGAAGAAGTAAAAACTTTGAGGTTCGCCGATGACATTGTAATTCTGTCAGAGACAGCAAAGGACTTGGAAGAGCAGTTGAATGTAATGGACAGTGTCTTGAAAGGAGGATATAAGATGAACATCAACAAAAGCAAAACGAGGGTAATGGAATGTAGTCAGATTAAGTCGGGTGATGCTGAGGGAATTAGATTAGGAAATGAGACACTTAAAGTAGTAAAGGAGTTTTGCTATTTAGGGAGTAAAATATCCGATGATGGTCGTAGTAGAGAGGATATAAAATGTAGACTGGCAATGGCAAGGAAAGCGTTTCTCAAGAAGAGAAATTTGTTAACATCGAGTATAGATTTAAGTGTCAGGAAGTCGTTTCTGAAAGTATTTGTATGGAGTGTAGCCATGTATGGAAGTGAAACATGGACGATAACTAGTTTGGACAAGAAGAGAATAGAAGCTTTTGAACTGTGGGCTACAGAAGAATGCTGAAGATAAGGTGGGTAGATCACATAACTAATGAGGAGGTATTGAATAGGATTGGGGAGAAGAGGAGTTTGTGGCACAACTTGACTAGAAGAAGGGATCGGTTTGTAGGGCATATTCTGAGGCATCAAGGGATCACAAATTTAGCATTGGAGGGCAGCGTGGAGGGTAAAAATCGTAGAGGGAGACCAAGAGATGAATACACTAAGCAGATTCAGAAGGATGTAGGTTGCAGTAGGTACTGGGAGATGAAGAAGCTTGCACAGGATAGAGTAGCATGGAGAGCTGCATCAAACCAGTCTCAGGACTGAAGACCACAACAACAACATAAATACATTATTTTTTCTAGTATGTACTTACATGTTAGTAATTTAAATGTAAGTCATTATTTAAAATCCTTTTTATTGTGTATTCTGCAGTAGTTCTACACTTTATTTTCCTCAAATCTCTCTCTCTCTCTCTCTCTCTCTCTCTCTCTCTCTCTCTCTCTCTCTCATCCCATTTTATGATTCTGCTCAGCTGTTACTGCGCTTCCATAAATTATGTTCCCATCACCATATTCTTTTAACAAATTTTTGCAGGGACTTTCATAATTTCATATATTGCCCTTTCACTTTCTGTTTGCATAACATCTCTTTTTGTTGTAGTGAGGTATGTAATTGAACTATATATGTTAGTAGATTGTGATGCAGAACATATGTGTGTAAAAACAGAAATTTGCTTGCCAACATTTTTGGAAATTCATCTTACGGTTGCCAAATTCCATGCTGATTTTTGTAACAAATATAGTTAATTTTATTCATTCATTCATTAAGTTCCATAGATCCCATTAAGAAAGAAAACCTTCAAGGATGTGAATTGAATCAAGAGAAACAATTATCAGGTACATTATCTGTACATTGTATTAAGAATAAAATGTCACTATCCATGGTCCAGAGTCTTACATTAAACTGGAAGTTCCCCTGTAACTGTCTAGATCACCCATTTCAAAGGTTGGAGGAAGGCAAGGGTATATAACCTCCAGCATAACAATACATCATTCAGCTTTGCTTTAATTATATACTGGTTAGTGCTATTTGTGATTAGTCCAGCTAATTGTATCACAGTAAATTAGAAGTAAAGCCTCTAGCACCTACTCTTCGGGAGTGGGAGGAGACTGGTACTTCCTCATTTGTATTGAACAGCTGCTGTTTATGTTTGCTATGGGTAACTTGATATTTACTGGATTATGTTTATGTTTTTCAAAGTAAATGTTTACTTACATTTGTAACAGAGACTTTTGTATAGTACACTACTAGTAGTCATGCAGTTTTATTATGTGAACACTGCTACTTGACTTGTAATGATTTTTCAATTCTTGAATCTAAGTAATCAGATGTATGTTTTTAATTTTCTTTTGAATTGTTAAAGATTTGTAATTTCTAGTTTCATTAGGGAAGAGCTTGTTGAATACCTTTGCAACAAAGTACACTTCTCTTGAACTAGCCTCAAGACTGGTGAAATTTGCTAGGCCATTGCAGGATTACATTAATCATAAATCATGTCCATCTTCTTCTTTCTTCATATACATCTACTCACCTTCTGTTTTCTTCGTGGTCCTTGAGAATCTTATTTAATGTGACTGTATCCACCTAAGGCCAGATTGTCTTCAACATATTGTAACAAGTTGTGGAGTGGAAATTGCGATAGCAGACTGAGTAGTCATTATTTTTCTATCTGAGGTGCTGTGACCAAAACTTCTTTCATGTTGTAAATAACGTTTTGCTCCAAATTTTGGATTATCTCTAAATTGTGTGTTTTAAACATTTACTTCTCCACAGACAACCAAAAGGCCACTGACAGCAGGGACCTTGTTCAAAAACTCCATGATTGCTTTAGTGAAGACTCTGAAGAGCAAGGAACCATTCTATGTCCGGTGCATTAAGCCAAACGATGTGAAATCTGCTAGTGTATTTGACTCTGAGCGAGTGGAACACCAAGTGCGATACCTCGGACTCTTGGAAAATTGCAGAGTGCGCAGAGCAGGATTCGCGCATCGCCAGAGCTACACAAAATTTCTTAAACGGTAATATCTCACTTTGAATTTCTTAAAGAAGAAGATAAAGGACTCTTCATTTCTTTTTAAGCAATTTGCCAGCCAGAATTTAGTTGTCTGATGGCCCAGAAACATTTCAGTTCCAAAGCAGATTTTACACTCTATGTTTTCAGTAATGCATAAATAAGCTCTTGAATGTATAGTGTAGTAAGTTGACTTCACCTGAATGAGGTAAAACTAACACATCACTAGAATAAATGGACAGTCTGTCCTCTAAGCTGTGTCACTTTATCATTATTTTAAAAAATATATAGTGTTTAAAAGACAACATTCTTCACTTTTGTAATCAATTTTGAACAGGTATAAGATGATATCACATTATACATGGCCTAACTTCAGAGCTGGCACTGACAAAGAGGGGACACGAATGCTCATTGATGAAAAGGGATTTTCACATGATGTCAAATATGGGCACACAAAAATATTTATTCGTTCACCCAGAACACTTTTTGCTTTGGAACAGGTATGCTCAAAAGATATGTTGTTGAAGTAGTGAAGTTTTTATATCACATCCATTCTATAATGATGTGTCTCTTCTCTCTTCAGGCAAGAAATCAGCTAATTCCAGGCATTGTGATCCTGCTTCAGAAACTGTGGCGTGGCACAATATGTAGGATTCGTTACAGGAAGATGAAAGCAGCACTATGCATATTTAGGCACTACCGAAAGTACAAGATCAGGAGCTACATGATCCAGTTGCAGACTGCCTTCATGTATGTATATTGTTGAATTGCAAAATATGAAAATTTAGGAAGGGAAATAAGCCTTTTGGTAACATTTTGGGGCTAATGAATGTACTAGGTGTAATTCACTATACTTTTAAATTTTAATGCTAAGGATGTACATATATCATGTGTTTTGTAATGTAATACACAGGTGGGAGGAGTTCACTAGGCTTATTGTGTGTAAAATGGCATGTGTCACAAAAGATTGAGTGGATGATGGCTTACCATACACAAATCTGAAAGTAAAAATTGAGAGTAGTTCAGACAGGAAGCCATGAATTGAAGCTACAAGTTGTCAGCAGCGTAGGGACAAAATCTGAAAAGCAAAGTGAGAGAAATGATCTAAATAAAACATGCCACTGTGTGCAAATAGCAATGGCAGAGCCCAGAAAGCTGTGGATACATCAACACAAGTGGCCAAGGAATAAGTGTGCACTTTTCTCATTGCCTGCTGTGCCAGGGGATCTTGCCAAGGGACAGCATGTCCAAGTTGCCTGTGGTGCAGCCGTGAAACCACACGACTCTGGATGGCCATTGCTGGTTCATTTGTCTCAATATTGATGTCCATATATAGCAACAGTACTAAATCCCTCCACTTTTAATAGTTCTGCAGGATTGGAAATGACCATAGTTGAATTTCACCCACTGGGCAATGGTGGGCATTGCATGAGTAGACCAATGGCATCTCGATTTGTGGGATTTATATCTCTGTAGCATCTTGTTAGCATGCTGCCTGGACCACTGGAGACTTTGGTTGCTGCTGAGGCATTGAAACAGTCAGTGTTTGCATTAGTGAAGGAAGTGGCTTAACCTCTGTGGGTGCCAGTCCTGCAGTTCCATCTTCAGCTGCTGCTGTTGCTAGTATTGATGGTGTGGGTGCATGTTGTAATGGCACTGTGCCAATGCCCAGAGTGTGAACCTGGGAGCTCTGGCAGGTGGTGGGGATGACTTGAAAGCGTGGTTGCCAAAAAAGGTAGGGTTGGATGTCTCCTGCATTGACTCGATGAGTGGGGGTGACTCCTGCATATGTCACAGCCACACCTGAGTCAGTTGATGGATCAGATACTCTGGCTTGGCCATGGTGGGTCAAATTTGGCGCCTTTTGTGCTTTAGAATGATTCTTAGTGCCATACCCAGCTTCCGGCCGAATGCGCAAGCCCACACAGTGGGACCCTGCTGGTAATGAAAACTTGGGTTCGAGGTTCATGGGTCAAAATGCAGCAGATCCAAAAGCATGCATGCCCTATGTCTATGCAGTATCTCAGGTGGGCTTCATCTATTGATTGGGATGTGGCAGGAAACACTGTTAAGACCCCTACAATGGTCATCAATGCTGTTCTTTCCTTGTTCATGTCTTGAAGTTTCTGATCATCTGCTTCACTTAGGAGTTCAGTGCCTGGTAGAAAGTTGCTGGTGCGGTATTGCATTACAATGGCAGAAATCTTCAAATTCGGTCAAAACAAATGGAGATCCATTGTCAGATACTATGGTTTAGTGAGCTTCCTGTACAACAAAGCACTCTGGTCACTAGGTGTGTGCAGTCATAGAAAAGACTTGCATCACATAAGGAAAATTAGGGAGCACTTCCACCACCAACAGCCACACTGCATCATGAAAAGTCCTGGCAAAGTTAATGTGCACCCGTTTCCGAGAGTCCTCAGGCTGGGGCCACAGAGAAAAACTTTTTGCTAGAGTGGCTTGATTGTGAGTGCAAGCCTGACACATAAGCACATCATGCTTAATTATGCCATCTTTCCCTGGCCAATAAATATAACACTGGGTCAAAGCTATCATTCTCGACATTCCCTAGTGGGATTTATGTAACAACTGAAGGATGCAACCACAAAGTGGAGATAGAAAGATGGTATACATTCAGCATCCTCTGTAGACAACACTACTGTGGAACTTCGCTCAGTGAGCACCTCCCATGACATGCAATTTGCTTAATGAGCAAAACAAATTAAAAAAAACCACTCACTTAAATGAGTAATGCTTCGCATAACCATTCATGTGCAGGGGGAAGGGGGGGGGGGGGGGGGGGAGGAGACGTTCAACAGTATGAAAACCTTGCATTGTCAGCAGTGGTATATGAACAATGTCTTTAGTACGAATTGCGGTCTGGGTTTAGTGCTCTTTCTGCTACCATCTTAGTGCAGCTTTTCTAAGCTTGTGTTCACACTGTGTTTTTTTGGTGTAAATTTTAATAAACTTTGTAGAAATGTCCCTGAAGATAAAGTTGCAAGAAGATGACCATAAGAGAAAGAAAATGGCCTTAGAAATGAAATGTAACATCATTGAAAGATGTAAACGTGGTGTGACCATTGTTGATTTAGCGCGCACATACAATCGGTGTACATCAACTTTTTGCACTTTCCTCAAGAACAAGGATAATATTAAGGAACCAGATGCTTCAAAGGGAATGACAAGAGTATCTAAACAATGGTTTTGTATTGTGGAGAATATTGAAAGGTTGCTCGTTACATGGATAAATGAAAAGCAATTGCAAGGTGACACTATTAACGAGAACATCATTTGTGAGAAAATGAGAACAATTTTCGCTGACCTCGTTAAGAAGACGCCAGGATCCTCAACAGCCAAAGAAGTGTTTAAGGAAACTCATGGACGGTTCAAGAAGTTTAAGAAAAGAACCGGCATCCACAATGTTGTGAGGCATGGCGAAGCAGCAGTCTCCTACACAAAGGCAGCAGAGAACTTCATCAGCAACTTCAAGATGTTCATAGATTCTGAGGGTTATCTGCTGCAACAGGTTTTTAATTGGGACGAGATGGGTTATTCTAGAAAAAGATGCTGAAGCGTACCTTTATAACAGCAGAGAAGAATGCATCGCCTTGTCACGAGCCAATGAAAGACCATCTCATACTGCTATTCTGTGCCAATGCAAATGGCAATTTGTAAAGTAAAGCTCTACTTGTTTACCATTCAGAAACTCCATGAGCCTTCAAGAAATGTAAAGTCCAGAAGAGTGGAGGTCCAACAACAAGGCTTGGATGACACATGATCTTTTTTGTGATTGGATCAATGAAGTGTTAGGTTCTTTGGTGAAAAAAATATTTGCTTGAGATGAATCTACCACTCCATGTCTTGCTTGGTATGGACAATGCTCCTGCCCATTCTCCATGTCTACAAGACCACCTCCTTGAAGAATTTCAATTCATCAACATCCAATTTCTGCCTCCCAACACCATTCAGTTACTCCAGCCTATGGATCAGCAGATTATTTGTCACTTTAAGAAGCCCTACACTAAAGCACTCTTTGAGCGTTGCTTTGAGTTGACTGAAGCTACCAATCTCACTCTCAGAGAGTTTTGGAAATATCACTTTAACATCGTTGCCTGCGTCAAGATTATTGAAAAGGCATGGAAAGGGGTTACCAAGAGAACTCTCACTCCTGCTTGGAAGAAGGTTTGGGTGGAGTGCATTGTTGAATGTGACTCTGAGGCAGTCAAGTCAGTACCCGTGAAACGGGTAGTCAATGAGATTGTGTCTTTGGCCAAGAACTTGGGACTAGAAGTGGACAACTAAGATATCGATGAGCTTGTGGAAGATCACAGCCAAGAAATGATCACTGAAGAGCTTATGGAGTTGTAGTGTGCCTCACAGCAGGAAGTTGTGGAGAGGAGTTCTACAGAGGAGGAGTAGTAGGATGTGGCAACAGTAAAGCAGTAATCTTCTGGTGCAATAAGAGAAATGTTGAAAGCATGGGAATTGGTGGCATCATACAGTCAACACCCAAATAAAGCAGTGGCTATGCGCGCTACAAATTTATTTGACAACAATTCTGTGTTGCGTTTTCACCAAGTGTTGAAGTGTCAACAGAAGCAAGTTACTATAGACAGCTTCTAGTAAAAAAGAATTAGTTATGTATTGTGAATAACAAAGTACATAATAATGTATGATTTTTTTTTAATAAATGGCATGAATAAGATTGCACTTTTTCTGCATGGAACACATCATTGTATTGTACATTAATTTATACGGGATAAATTGTTTGGCTTAGTGAGTGTTTTGCACTATGAGTAAGATTCTGGAACGAATTATGCTCACTATGCAAAATTCCACTGTACTCCCTGAACAACATTATCCCTGTTTTCATAGCAAAAGAATTTTGAAAAAAATTAGTTCTTGTCCTTTTGGAGACTCTATAGAAACCACATTGCAATGCTGACCCAACACTATACAGAGGTGGTCCCAGCTAGTAGCCAGTGCTATTTTGTGAGTGGTGATTGGAAAATCTTGCTAGATGTGTCACACAGTCTCATGTAGGACAAAACACACTGCTTCCATACGGTCAAACTCAACGTTGGGGCCATTGGGGAGCCGTGATAATGCCTAGACATTTTAATTCTGTGCATTGGGTAAAAAAATTGATGTCATAATGATAATTGCACAAGCTCAGAGCCCAGTGTTGCAAACACTGTGTCATTCTGTCTGGAAGTTTAGAACATGAAACAAAAAGAGAAATGAGGGTTTTGTAGTCTGCAAGTAACTGAAACTTACTCCCATACAGGAAATGGTGGAATTTTTTAACACCATACACCAATGCCACCTCCTCAATTTGTGAATAATTTTGCTGTGCCTACAAAAGTGTTTCAGAAATAAAAGCTATCACTTGCTCTATACCATAGGCTTTCTTTTGCAAGAGGATAGCCCCAATCCCGTATTGTCAATTGCAAGGTTCAGGAACTTAACCTGGTGTGAACATTGCTAAGCACGGAGCTGATCTCAGGTGTGTTTTCAACTGCAAGTATGCTTTGTGATACTTAGGACACTAACAAACAGAACGCCTTTGTTGCTGAAATGGCTCAGTGAATGTGTGAGGTGAGCTTCCTTTGGAATAAATTTTGTGTAGTAGTTGACTTCCCCCAGAAAAGATTGCAATCCTTGTGGTTTTTTCGACAGCTTTTCAGTTGCATCAATGTGCTCTGTTGCGTAATTCCTTTGCACTTAATATTTGCCGCAAATACTGCATGATTGTTGCAAAGAACTTTCATTTCTCCAGGTTGCAACAGAGCCCATTCTCCAGCAGCAGGTGAAATAGTGATCGTAAGTTTTGCTTGTGTTGTTTCTTGGTAACACCCAGCACCCAAATGTCATCCAGACAGTTTACGCACTACAGAATACCGTGAGTTAGTTTATTGCTCTATGTATCTTTGGAAAATTTATGGAGCTGATGTGGTTTCTAAAGGCAACCCCTTGTATTGATACATTCCAAAATGTGTATTTATTACCAGGATTTTCTGCGTGTCTGTGTCTGGAAGTAACTGCAAGTATGCATAACTTAAAATCAATCTCTAAAAAATACTGCCCCCCCCCCCCCCCCCCCTGCCTTCCCCACCAAATCTAACTTTGCTAAAGGGACTGGATATATGTCAGTCTCACTTTGTGCAATAATTGTGCCCTGAGGGGCCCATTTACGTCTTAATGATGACCCCTTTTGCTTCTAAACAACAACCATGGTAAGCACCTGCTGACTAGCTGTGATCATTGCAATTACCCCCAATTCCTGTAACCTCTCAAACGTGCCCTTTACTTTGCCATGCAGTGCAAACAGAACTGGCCGTGCATGACACAGTTTAGGCATGGTGGACTGCTAGAGAAATATTCATTTCAAACTCTTGGCCCTACTCAGCATTGATTGGAATAAGTGCCTATAATTCTCTAATAATGTTTCTAAATCCTATAACGGTACTGAACTGGATCCCAGGTTCAGCTCATCTGATACTTGGAAACCAAATGTGGCGAACACATTTAAACCAAAAATATTTACAGCTGACTATGAATTTAAGACCAACAAGGCTCCGCTTTCTTCTGTTTTGCGCGTACAGTAATTTGCCCTCACAAAGGTATCTTTTGCCGGCTATATGAAATCACCTGCTGCTGCAGTGGCTGAGGTGGGGGAGCCTAGAGACTGATAGGTGTCCTGTTTAATCAGAGAAACTACTGCCCCAATGTTCACCTGAAATTGTGTGTAATACCATTGATCGCTAACTAAATCAGGAGTATTAGGCATTTGGCTGGGTTCTGTTGAGACTGAAGTTAAAGTGAACACCCGCACTTGGTCAAGTTCTGCTGCCCACGGTGTAGTGGAGAACGTAGCACGTCAGCCTGCAATGCTATTTCCTGTCCTAGCAGACTGCTTCCAAGTGCCTTGTTTGTGACGGGTGTAGCATATGTTGAAAAAATTTGGACATTGGTGATGTTTGTGGCACATACAGCAGTCTGGACAGAAAATGAGCATCAGTGAGGATGAATTTGACACTGAGGGGGATCATTTCTTGAAGTCTAAGGAGCAGGGTCTATGCCGAGAAGCCTGGCAAGGTTGCATCTGTTTTCTAAGTTCGTTGAAATCTACTTGGGAGCAAGAAAAGTTTCCTTATGCAGGATTCACACCCTGAATGTCAGCTAGGGGCTAATTTGTTGATAAGGGATGGAGAGCTAAGCTATTTTCCAGCTGTAGGAAAACACTTTTTGAGCGGGTGCCAGCACCTCAAACATTTTGGCAATATTTGCAATTGTACTTAACTGGAAGTAGGATGATTCCAAACCTCTAAAGTGTACCTTCTTGTCTGGTGCTAATCTGACAGCTGTATCTATATGACTCACCACTATGCCCCACAGGTCCTCAACTCACAGGCTGCATCCACATGTTTTGAATCAGCAGTGCATTCTGCTTAATCAACTCTTGCAGCCACATCTATTTCTACTGTTTTTGCTGCAGTGGTTTTTGATACTACCAAAGCTCCAAAAACTGTTGCTCCATCAACATAAACTTATTCGCATGCAAGAGTCAGCCTCGTCACCACTTTTGTAATGCACATATTGGGTGACGGAGTATCGTTAGATTTATCCTCTCAAAAATGGTTAAGTGGGCAAAAAGACCTAGTGGACGGCAGCTAACAATATACAAATCTAAAAGGACAAACAGAGAGGGATTCACACATGAGGCCAAAAGAATTGTCAACAGCAAACGAACAATACCTAAACAGCAAACAGAGTGAAATAACCTAGAACAAGCCATGTCGCTGTGTGCAAATAGTAACATTGGAAACCGGAAAGCTTTAGATACATCAACACAACTGGCTGAGGAAAACATGTGCACTCTCGTCATTGCTAATGCTGCCAAACAGTCTTGCCAATAGACACTGTATTCATGCCACCCATGTTGTGGCCAGGCAACATTACAACTCTGGACGGATAACGATGGTGCATTCATCTGATTCAGTGTCTGAATCAGGTCACAGTGCTAAAATCAGTTCTTCACTTCCAACTTATTTAGTCACCACTAAATTTGTGTTTTACATTAACAAGTTCCAGGAGTCATTATTTTGTGTATCATAAATATGCTGCTCATGGTTTGAGGGCATAACAAATTACTTTTTATTTGGGATTATGAGGTGTGTGAGAAAAGTAATGGGACTGATCTGTTATCTACCAAAGTTTTTATTTATTTATTTTTTTCAAACAACAATATTGTCCCCTTCAAAGTTCCCTTCGGCAGCTGTACACCAGCTGAGTCATTGTTCTCAGTCTTGGTAGCAGCGCTGAGAGACTTCAACTGGTAGCGTCTTTAACATGTCACTCACATTCTTTTGAACTTTCTCCAGAGTCCCAAAATGATGAGATTTATGACATTTTTCAATTTTGGAAAAAGAAAAAAGTCGCAAGGACTCAGACCAGGTGTGTTGGGGGGGCTGTGGAACAACAGGAATGCCTTTTAAGGAAAAAAAATTCCATGATGGAAGAGGCCATGTGACATAGGGGGCATTTTCATGATGCAGCATCCACATGTCTGCAAAGTCCAGTCTCACTCAATTCACCATTTTCGTGAGCCTTTCCAGGACATCTTTGTAAAATGCTTGGTCGACATTTTGTCTTGGAGGAACAAATTATCTATGCACAATACCCCTACTATCAAAAAAGTGAATCAGTATTTTTTTATCTTCGATTTGCTCGTTCCATTTTCCTCTGGTTGAGTGGTTGTCTCAGTGTGCCATTCCTCACTTTGCCTCTTTGTGTCAGGAATGTACTCAAAAGTTCAGAATTTATCACCTATGGTCACATGACTGAACCATTCATGGTCATGGACAATCCTCTCAAGATGATCAACACAAGCATTTCTTTGATTGTCAGTCTGCTTAGTTGTGAGGTTTTTCAGCAGCATTTTGGCCCAAACCTTATGCTTGTGGAAAACTTTGGTCAAAATTTGATGTATAGTGAAAGTGTTTAATGTAACCTCTCATCATCCTTATTTCGAAGGCCACACTCGCAGATTCCCCAAGTTTAACCCAAAACTTGAGGCATAACATTGCTGTATAAATGCCACTGTTCTGTTTTTCTAACACACAACAAAAACAAAACTTCAGTGATGGTAGTCTCAAAAATAATGTGATGGCTGTACGGAGCAAATTCTTGGATTGAGCATCTGGAAGGTATCAACACACTGGTGTACTCAAGTAGAACAACACAGTGTTGCCAGATTGGTCACAGTGTTGTCAGTCTCATTACTCTTCTCGCTCACCTCGTATTGTTGAAGGTTTTTTCCATTTTTCCATTTTGCCATTCTGTGTTACTGTACCAGTCATTCCTCTGTTCATTTATGTGTAAAAATATGTAAATGTGTAATTCAGGTAACAGAGCTAATAGACATCACTTGCCGAATGTAATAATTGAACCCATTAGTAATGATTTGGAACTAGATGATCTTGTGGACAGAAACAACAAATTTTCAGAAGACTGTGATTATTTCCATGATCTTGAAGAGTGAATACTGTGCTGCAAGTAGAAAAACTTGTACAGATTACAAAGAACCTAATGAATGAATTGCAATTCCACACATGAAACAATCTGCTCTTTTCAAAGGACAATTGGATTCTCTGTATATATGAAAAACAAACTGGAAAAGAATGGGATCAAGCTGTGTTTGTCAAACAGACTACAAGTGTAATGCTGAAATTTGTACTGGAGGAAAATGAAATGTTTCAGCTCTGTTTGGACCCTAATGCGAACATTATGTTCCTAGTACTCTAGAAAGGGGCACACGCTGTATGTGGAATAATTCTATAAAATACTACTGTCCTGTGGGAATTGTGGGAGAGAAGTATATAAGCAGTTGGAACAATGATGATGAACAGGACAGATTTACCTAGAGACATTGTAAATAAAAAATTAACGTAATGACAAGGGTCATTTTATCACGAAATATCTTTTCTGTGTGGAATGAAAGATAATCTTTATGTACACAAATTGTCAACACAGCATGAGATGGTGGCTTTGCCTGCCAACACAGCATTAGATAATCCCTTTGCCTGCTAGTGTAAAATCTAGGAGCATATGTGTCGTAGTAGTAGATTCAGACATACTACACTTCATTATTTATTTATGTAAAACAAATGTTGACAGAGAAGCTGCTGGTGACCTATTTTCCAAGCCAGTAAAAAGCTTTGAAGCGATTGAAACAGATTTTCTTCCATATATTTATGAGGGCAGTGTAAATGTCAACATCATTCATAGTATCTAAAGGTTTATTCTCTCTCTCTCTCTCTCTCTCTCTCTCTCTCTCTCTCTCTCTCTCAATCTTTTAATCTTTTGTTTGGTTTAATGTGGACTGCCACAATTTTCTTGTGCCAATCTCTTCATTCCAAGTAGCACTTCTCCTGATTTATTTGTTCTATTGTATTGCAGTCTCTGTCTCCCCCTGCAGTTAATGCCCTCTATGACACCCTTAGCACAATGGAATTCATTCCAAGAAGTTTTAACATGGGTCATATCATCATTATGTTCCTTCTTCTTGTTAGTGTTTCCCATATATTCATTTGCTCACCAGTTTGGTGGAGAACCTGCTCATTTTTTATAAGTCCACTTAATTTTCAACATGCTTTTCTAACATCAAGTTGCAAACTCTAAAGTTCTCTTCTTTTCTGTTTTTCCCACAGTCTAAGATTCATTTTCATGCATAATGTGATGTGTTAGTGACGTACAGTCCCAGATTTTTTTTTCTCAGATTAAGGTCTATATTTAATACTAATAGACTTTTTTTTGGCAAGGAATGCCATTTTTATCTGTGCTGGTATGTTTTTTCCTTCTTGCTTCACCTATTATTTCCTAGTTGGCTTCCAAGGTCACTTCATCTGTTTCATATGTTTCTCAATTTTAATGTTAAATTTGACACTAATCTCATTTCCGCTGCTCCTAAATACCTTGGTTTTTCTTAGGTTTACTCTAAAACCATATTCAGCGTTCAGTTGCTCAGTAAAATGTTCATTCCATTCAAGGGACCCTACACTGGACTTTTATTTCGGAGGATGATGGTTCAAATCCCTGTTCAGCCATCCAGATTTAAGTTTTTCATAATTTCCCTAAATCACTCCAAGCAAATGCTGGGATGGTTCCTTCTTAATCTTCCTTCCTTTTTTCAACAGGCCCTATAATTCCTTTGCTCTTTCACAGAGACTAACAGTGCCTGTCACCAGCAAATCTAATGATTGATATCTTTTACCCTGAATTTTAATCCCACTTCAGAATATTCCGTACCTCCCCCCACCCCTCTCCCTCCCTTCCATATCAACAATTATTCCTTGTTTTATTACATTAGCTGATGGTTCCTCCACCTCACAAAGGTCCTCAATTTATTATTTCCATCAATCTGTTCTCTCGTCTACATTTACCAGTGGAATCATGTTCACACTCGTAGTGTTGATTCCTTTGCTTTATTTTCTTTGAAATCTGTTTTACTTTGCTGCATTTACTGAATCTGTTCTTTCAACTTTTTTTCTTTTCCTTTACATTTTTTTAAAAATCATCTTCCTTTAACTCCCTTCCATCCGTATTGATTTCATTTCTAAGTGATTAAACTATTGTATTCCTTTCTATTCCCCAACTGTTTTGCGTTTCCTTCTTTGGTTGGTCTGTTACAGTACTTCTTCTTTTACACTCCCATTGCTTCACAGTTACTTTTCTTATATCTTTGCCAGGAAAGCAAATTGCTTATAAAAGACATGTTGGAAGTTCTTGAATTATAGCTAATTTGCATAGGATTCTGGTTTTGGCTAGTGTGTCAGTTCCAAGATAAGGGGAAAAAAACATTACTGCCTTTCACACACATCTCACAAGATGATTTTTGAGAAATTTGTTTTTGTACAGGGCATATTTCCAGTCCTCCTCCCCACGTGCTGTCTACAAATTGAGTAGTAAAAGAGAAAACAAAACAGTGCAAGTGCACAATGTACTACCCATCACACCACATGGTGACTTGATTGTAGACACACAGGACTGAGAAAACTCCTGTGGTACAGAAGAAACTGCAAAGAAAAATAAGAGAAGATTCAACCATATCAAATTAATAAGTAGAAGAATTACTTCCAGTAAATCCCAAGAAGAAACTTAGTTGGTGGAATGAAGAATGCAGCCAGGCATAGAGAGAAGAAACCAAGCTTGGATAAACCACCAAGTCTAAAAGTCGGAAGAATCAAATTTAGAACTAAGAAAACAAAAGAATTCAAGCCATAAAAATCCTCAGACAAAATGTTAAACATCTTGAAAACACCCTAGAAATCTTGGAATAAAATTTCAAGAAAAAGATATTATGAGATTATTACAAAACTTTTGGCAGCTGTCTTAAAATTTATGAATGCCCAACATTAAGTTTGAGAGAGAAATCGGGAAAGTTAGCGTACAGTAACCAATAAAGTACAGAGATCATTGCAGAAACATGCAACTAATTTTTAAATTGCATTGGCTAACTGGGAATGTTTCAAATAAATATCGATACATTCATTTTAATTGCCCTTGTCTAATAGATCCTCCAACCATCAACAAGGTAAACTTACAATTCAAGAACTAAAAAATTGCAAGGGATGTGGCATAGACATAATATGTACAGTAACCTGAAAAAATACAGTAAAAGATGCAATCATAAATCATCACCATCATCTAGTCTAAATGTGGACCACAGAAAAAATTTCAGAGCACGTGACTAATCCATACATTATTTTAAAAAGGAGCTAACTCAGATAATTACAGAGGAATAACCATTCTTCACTGCACATACAAAAATTTCTCACATGTCATTCACGACAAGATCGAAAACATTCTGAAACCACAACTTGAAGAAGACCAAGGATGTTTTTGTACATACTGCTCAGACCAGATTTTAAACTTGAAACTAATAATGGAATATTGTGAGTCCAGAAGTAAACATCTCTATTTTAGTTACAGATTTCAGAGAAGCATAGTGTACACAGTTTCACATTTCTAAAAATTGTCAGATCATATGGTCTTCATCCCAAATTAATAAAAATCATTGAACTAACTTTAACCAACACAGATTCCAAGGTAATGTTCTGGGAAGAAATTTCAAAAGCTTTCATGATGAAAACTGGTCTGAAACAAGATGTTAGATGATCCCCACCTCTTTCTAATGTTGCCTTCTGAAGTTTGACAAAAAGAAAACCCACCCATAATTGTAACTGGAACAAAACCCTCAACAAGAACAAACTGCCTGTGGTTTTCAGATGATTTAGCCCTGTTAGCTCTTGAAATGGAAAAAGTTCATGCCCAAATCACCAGTTTCCAAACAATCACCTTAAAAATCACAAGTTTCCTTTGAGAAAAATGAGATCATGCCCATGAAACCCTTGCGTATTAGTAAAGTCTCCATAAACAGTCAAAAGGTTAAAATAGTATGCTGTTTAAGTATCTTGGTGATAAAGAAATATATTTAAATAGAACTAACAAAATGAAAAGAGCTCCATTTCTAACCTCGTCAATCTGTAATAAGAAATGCTTGTCAGTAGACACTGTGATCCAGTTCTATAAAGTAATAAATCTCTTGGAAACCACTTTTACTTGCAAAACTCTGTTCCAAATTAAAAATGAAAGAGGAACTGATTGGCTCCTTAAAGGCGAAACAAGAATCATGAGACCTTGTGTAAATAAAAAATACCTGGTTGAAGGAGTCTGGAGAATCTTCCCCAATGAAACTGTCTATTGAGGGATAGACCCTATCACCAGCATAATGAAGAAGAAAAGAATGTCATACTTCTTTCACATCTTGCAAATACAAAGAAATAGGATTTTATGATAACTTGAGATGAGAAGTCTTAGAAAAAAGACTGGAAGATGATGAATCTGGTAAACTTTGCAAGATCTTCTAGCAGCTGGACTCCAAATAACAGATGCAGAGAGCAAAGATAAAATTAATACTCTTCTTACGTACTACAAATTTTCATGGGAAATGACACATAGAAGGGATGTAGAGATATCGTATAGATTGAGAAAATTATTATTGGAAAGAATGAAACAGTATTAGGTGGATTGCAAGAACTGAATAGTACAACCTTCAAAGAAGAATTGAATGTGGACTGACTCAAGTTGTCCAATATGGCCAAAAAATTAAATAAATAAAAAATAAAAAAAGGGCCGGCAAACTGACACTGTTTGATGGTTGTAGTATTCTTTTCAGGACTGTACTTTCACTCTGCGGTAAAGTGTACACTGTTTGGAAACTATCTGGCGAATTAAAAACATGTGCTGGGTTGCGATTCAATCGCAGAACCTTTACTTCCATGGGCAAACCTCTTACTGACTGAGCCATGGAAACACAACTCATGATCTGTCCTAGTACTTTAATTTTGCCAGGCCCTCTCTCCTACTTTGCAAACTTCACAAAAGTACCTCTGTACCTACATGTATTACTAAATTAAAATCACCCACCACATTTTTCTGTTTGTATGTGAAGGCTAATCTCAAGAATTACTGTAGGGATTTTGATACAGTTTTCTGTATTAGACAGACTAATTCATGAGGAAGATTTGTGTATACAGGGTGTTACAAAAAGGTACGGCCAAACTTTCAGGAAACATTCCTCACACACAAAGAAAGAAAATATGTTATGTGGACATGTGTCCGGAAATGCTTACCTTCCATGTTAGAGCTCATTTTATTACTTCTCTTCAAATCACATTGATCATGGAATGGAAACACACAGCAACAGAACGTACCAGTGTGACTTCAAACACTTTGTCACAGGAAATGTTCAAAATGTCCTCCGTTAGCGAGGATACATGCATCCACCCTCCGTCGCATGGAATCCCTGATGCGCTGATGCAGCCCAGGAGAATGGCGTATTGTATCACAGCCGTCCACAATACGAGCACGAAGAGTCTCTACATTGGGTACCGGGGTTGCGTAGACAAGAGCTTTCAAATGCTCCCATAAATGAAAGTCAAGAGGGTTGAGGTCAGGAAAGCGTGGAGGCCATGGAATTGGTCCACCTCTACCAATCCATCGGTCACCGAATCTGTTGTTGAGATGCGTACGAACACTTCTACTGAAATGTGCAGGAGCTCCATCGTGCATGAACCACATGTTGTGTTGTACTTGTAAAGGCACATGTTCTAGCAGCACAGGTAGAGTATCCCGTATGAAATCATGATAACGTCCTCCATTGAGCGTAGGTGGAAGAACATGGGGCCCAATCAAGACATCACCAACAATGCCTGCCCAAACGTTCGCAGAAAATCTGTGTTGATGACGTGATTGCACAATTGTGTGCGGATTGTCATCAGTCCACACATGTTGATTGTGAAAATTTACAATTTGATCACGTTGGAATGAAGCCTCATCCGTAAAGAGAACATTTGCACTGAAATGAAGATTGACACATTGTTGGATGAACCGTTCGCAGAAGTGTACCCATGGAGGCCAATCAGCTGCTGATAGTGCTTGCACACACTGTACATGGTACGGAAACAACTGGTTCTCCCGTAGCACTCTCCATACAGTGACATGGTCAATGTTACCTTGTACAGCAGCAACTTCTCTGACGCTGACATTAGAGTTATCGTCAACTGCACGAAGAATTGCCTCGTCCATTGCAGGTGCCCTCGTCGTTCTAGGTCTTCTCCAGTTGCTACTCATAGGCTGGAATGTTCCGTGCTCCCTAAGACGCCTATCAATTGCTTCGAATGTCTTCCTGTCGGGACACCTTCATTCTGGAAATCTGTCTCGATACAAATGTACCGCGCCACGGCTATTGCCCCGTGCTAATCCATACATCAAATGGGTATCTGCCAACTCCGTATTTGTAAACATTGCACTGACTGCAAAACCACGTTCATGATGAACACAAACCTGTTGATGCTATGTACTGATGTGCTTGATGCTAGTACTGTAGAGCAATGAGTCGCATGTCAACACAAGCACCGAAGTCAACATTACCTTCCTTCAATTGGGCCAACTGGCGGTGAATCGAGGAAGTACAGTACATACTGACGAAACTGAAATGAGCTCTAACATGGAAATTAAGCATTTCCGGACACCTGTCTACATAACATCTTTTCTTTATTTGTGTGTGAGGAATGTTTCCTGAAAGTTTGGCCGTACCTTTTTGTAACACCCTGTATAACCTATTACCCTTATACAAGGCAAGTTGTCTGGCCATAGATACTCAATCACTATGTGTGCGAAGCCAGGGCAGGTTGTTAGTACATTACTAAATAATGTTCTTTTTGTGTTCTCCAGCCTAATATACAGTTTTAACCTGTGTGCAGTTTCAAGGTTTATTTTCCATGCCTTTTTTATTTCCCTGAAGTATTTCACATGCATTACATGTATTTTAATAGATTATTGTCATGTTGTAACCACACTAAAGTCCAAATCCAAAAGCAGGGTCATCGATGACACGTAGCATTGAAAGCAATTCATAACGAGCACCATGTATAGCCAGAACAGAATTGAGCTCTGGACAGAGAGCGCAGCTATTTATACAAACATTGAATATATCAGAATGCTGGTATTAATACAAACATTGAATATTCCAGAATATGCGAATATTACACATACAACATATTTCAAGAACCTTCCAGAAATGGCAATTACTAAATAACAAATAATGCCTGGTGGTCAAAGCAGGTGACCCATGGCATGCCTAACAGACACGCTAACCGCTACACCACAGTGTATGCACCACATCTTGTGATATTTCTGGAGAATCAGTGACCCACTATTTCACAAGTTCTCATTGGAATCAACTACAGCATTATGGATGTAGATCTTGTCAATGGTCCTGTGGCAGTTTGCTGGAAGTCATGTATTAAGTTCACAATTACAGTCCTTCAGCAAGAAGACAAGACACAGAGAAGTCGTCCATGCCATCCATATGAAACTGTACTACAATTCAGAGGCAGATCGAGAAAGGGAGCTTCAAGGAAACTAAAGACCCGCTTGACAATGGGAGAGGCTACCTTTGACAGTCATCACCAACTGCAAATGATTGAAGTCAATCTGTGAGACAAAGGCCATCACCATACCCTGGATGAGGTTGCTTACCAACACATTGTAGCCATTCTGCAGCACCATACCTAGATATGACCGCTCGCCTGGATGCCAACTTCAGGAAAACTGTCTATGGAGGTGTGACTGCCGCAGATGCTGATCCTCGATAGATGAATGTAACAACACAACCAGAAAGCAAGGATCCACAAGTGTGGGCATGCAGCTGAACATAACATGCTCGATTTCAATGCTGCTTCACAACCCGAGCCACCTGTATCCTCCCTTCCACCACCAGGTTCTCTGAATTGCACTGATGGGAGTTATCCTTACAACATAATTCCTATTCCTGAAATTATCCTGGTCTCAACCTATGATAACATACTGTCCTCACACCCTCCACTCAAGTTTTCACGTGCTCTGTCCTATCACTTCCTCCCTATCCTCATCTCCCACCCTTTTTCGTGTGCTGCCCCCTGCCAAAGCACCAGCCCTTCGTGTGTGTGTGTGTTTTTCCTTTTCTGACAAAGGCTGTATCAGAAACCTAATGTGTAAGTGCCTTTTAGTTGTGCCTTCTGTAACTTAACATGCTATCCTTACGGCAAGTAGTGATCAATATTTTTCATACATTGTTGACACTAAAGAGCAGTACACCTCTTCCCTTACCTCCTCACTGCTGTCTCTCACTTACAGGGTATGACAGCTCTATTTGCCGTAAAATGCTGTCTCTCGTCTTTCACAAGCTGGCGTATGAGAGTGCCAAGGACACAGTGATCTTCCACAACTGTCATAGGGACCACATTTCTTCTGTCCAATTCTTTCATGTTACATTTCCTCAATTTACTGGCACTACTTGATGAATCCCTCAGTTATTGTGACATCCTTTACCAAAAGAGCTTGGTACATGCCTCCAACAACTCCTTTCATTGAATGCAAGATTTTGTCAGCTTATGTCATATTTGGATTCAAAATGTGGCATAGAGCCCAAACATCCCTTGAGTAGGACTGTGTTTCCCAATTACATTGGACTCTATTGTGTAATTTTTCTTCCATCAAGCGGACTTGCTGCTTTTGTTGCCAAACATTCTCTTCAATTTGGCCTGGAATTTATCCCAGTTTTTGAGCTTCTTTTCTGTTTTCTCAAACCTTTGCTTGGCTTTGCCATCCAAGTAAAAAGTACGCATTCGCCAAACACATTATATCATATGCTCTGTTGTATTTAGCAATTGATCAAGTCCTTTCAGTCATTTTATTGGGTTCTGACCAGCATCTCTGGAGATCACTGATGGATGCCTGATGTGCAGCTGACTTACTGCTGGCTTTTTGAAGCTGTCAGTCTCCTGAGTATATGGACCACGGGAAAAAAGTAATGCTTGTATTCCATTTCCTGTCCCTGTCCCTGTAGGGGATGGCATTTTCATTGCATAATAAGTGACACAATGATGTAGGTAATTTGAAATACCTGATATCTTCACCAGATGATGTCACGATGTAACAACACTGAAGTTTAAATTTGAAAGCAGGGTCATCAATGAAATCAACACTTAGCACTAAAAGCAGATTTATTACAAACCAACATACAGTCAGAACAGAACAGAACAGAACTGAACTCCTGGATGGAGAGTGCGGCTATTTATACAAACATTGAATATTCCAAAGTGATGGTACTTAAAAAAACATAAAATATTCCAGAATGTACACACATTACAGACATACGATATTTCAAGAATCTTCTAGAAATGATAAATACTAAGTAATGAATAACTATGTAGTGGTTGGATTTGAAATAGTGACCCACAACTCATGCCAATATTGAATTAGTTTATTATAAACCTATCTTTCAGTACACTAACACAAAGTACACCTTTATGAAACAACTACTGCTGCAAAAGTATTTGTGTGTGTGTGTGTGTGTGTGTGTGTGTGTGTGTGTGTTTGATAATGTTGGCATCCTCCCAGCATGTTTCCCTCTTTCATAAAAATCTGTCTCATGGCCAGGGTGAGCTATGCCTCCTTACTGTCACTATGTTATTGGGGTGCATTCGTAAGGAGTGTGCTCATATAGTTTGTTTGTTATGGAAATAAACAAGAGAAAGTAGACCAACATCATGTGGTGAAGTATATGCCAAACTTAAAAAAAAAGTGGGGGCTGGTGTATGTTTATTGGTTTTACCTTTCATTACAAGGTCAAGTTTTACAACCATTTTTAGAAGACCATGAAAATATTAAGAATAAATAACAATTAGGAAGACCAACCACTTACTAATAATAAGAAGTAAAATAACCACTTACTAATAATAAGAAGTAAGATAACAATATAGAAACAGCGGAGAAAGACCAAAGCTCTCCTTTATGTCCCCTATGTTGACCAATGAGTGTCTTTCATAAGCATTAGTGGCAAATGAATATTGAAAAGTTTATTTTCTTTGATCACAAATTGCAGAAATTTATCATATATTATAATGTGGAATGAAAAAAAATTAACATTTCCTGAATCAGTAATCAAGGATTAAAATACATATTATCAACTAAATTGAACTTTCACTCCTTGCAGGAAAAGTTAAATTATGATTTGAATTTGTGAAAAGATGATTCAAAAAGTCTTATATTGAAACAAAAAGAACATGGGAAGACTGTGTATTGTGTTATTCTGGAGGTAATTGAAGAGGACAGTGATTTACAAAAGAGATAGTGCCAAACAATGAAAAGTCCAGATTGGATAGTGTATTAGAGAGAAGACAGCAATCATGGTCTTCTCTAAGATGCAAAAGCATTTGTGTTCACTCTTTTCCAATAAAGTCAGGCAGACAGATGATCAGTGTATTCACTGAATGTGGCCTCCCTCTGACATTGTCCTATTTCCATATCTAAAGAAGTTTTTGGCTGGCTGTTGATATTTTACAGATATTCCAGAACCTCTCATAATGATAAAATCTGTGTACTGAAAAATGTAGGACATTCTACATAGACGTAAAATGAGACACTGTCAAAAAATAAGTCATTTTTTTCTGTACCTTAAACAGTCTTTTATTGACAAGCCAAAAAATTTTCTCTTTATTTGAGTATGTTTCTTGTAGCTTGAGTGCATATGTAGTAACATTATACCTGCTACTGTTAATTTAGTTCCTTCAGATATTTGGATAAACTGAAAAAGAAGCATATTTTGGTCCCAGACAATGTGATTATGTGATGAGATTTATCAGCTGATGACTGATAAGTGGAAACACACTATTGATGTATTCTTGTTGTGTTAAGTGACAAAACGCCACCATACTGTATAATCTGTACACAGCCAGGTGAATGCATTGCCGAAGAAATAGCTGTGCAAACCATAATAGCATATGTTCAGTGTGTCTTCATCTATTAAGTTATCATGGTACTTAGTTGATGTAGCTCATTGTATTTATCATATTGTCCTGGATTAAGAGTGAATGCAGCATACATTATCTAATATTAAAATGAGAGGAAGCTGTTAATACTTTATCAGTTATTTCAAATCGTCAAGAGCATCTGTGATAAAATATAGTTTGTAATGTTACCTGCCATCTCCCACTTCTCTATAAGGAGTTATAATGTTAGACACAAGTCATGTGAAAGATTTATTTATTTGAGAGTCTTTTTGTTGTGCCTGTTTGGGATTCAGCATCTCTGCTATATAATGAGTGGCAACTTTCCTTTTCATAATATTTTTTCTGTTATTAATTTTATATAAAACATTAATGAAGACACCATTTTGTTGTTGTCTTGGGTTTTTCAATTATCGTTTCGTACACTTGTATGGAATAATGTTTTGTTACAGGCATGTGAAATCACTGCGGGATTATGGAAAAACTATTATATGGCCATCACCACCAGTGGCTGTACGCCCTCTAGTGCCCCTTCTGAAAAATATTTACAGTCGTTGGAGAGCATGGATGATCCTAAGGCCAATTCCAAGAGATGAATGGCCACAGCTGAAGCTCAAGGTATATAATTACTACAGACTACCAGCAAAAATTTATTGTGTTGCTACTTAATGACATGGGTACATTTCTCATTGTGCATATATAATGCTTTTAGATTATAGCTGCATCAGCACTGCGAGGGAAGCGTGCACACTGGGGGCAAACACGCAAGTGGGAAGGCAATTATCTTGCCCAGAGTAGTGAAAACCAGAATGCCAATCTTTTCATGACAAGTGTTAATAGCCTTCGTTCGTCAGACAGATTCCAGAAGGTGAGTAAAGATTCTTTAAAGTTAGTAAGCATTTAAAATTTTATATACCAGTGGTTTCCAAACTTTTTGGGTCCACCACTCCCTTGACCTGAGACATAAACACTGATGGCTCAATTAGCACACGACATCCAACACTGGTATGTAAACTGAAGTTTTTTAGAAAACTGAATAAGAGTAGTTGTTTCTTTATTAATTGTTGACATATCACATTTTAATCAACTATTAATGTTGTTATATCTTATTCTTGCAATGAAATCTAGGGCGAGAATACGCTTGCTTCTTCATCATAAATTCTTCAGATCTTGGCACAAGACTGGAAATGGCAATTCACATCTCTTTGCCCCATTCATGATATATACTTAGTGTTGATCAATGCCAAAGCTGAAAAATTTACTTTAGTAGGACATTGCAAAAGGTGTCAAAACTTGTAGGGTGTTGTTATCTACTTGCGGATACTCTGTTTCACCACATTCCAAAACTCCAGCAGCGATGAGGACATGAACCTTGATTTATATGTGGAGTCTGGAGAAATATTAATGAATTTCTCTTGTTCTTCACTGGTAAATGGTCATGGAGGCTCTGAACGGAAAGGATCTGTGATCCAGTTGTGCTGATCAACTTCTTCTTGAAAGTACTTCAAAATGTAATCACTGAATTCAGTCAAATGATTGACAAACACAAACTTCAGTTCTTTAATAAGCCGAAAGTCATTATCTTCTAACACTTGTGGAGAAGAGTGGAAATGAATATCTTTATCATCCAACTTTTTCTTCCACGTTAGTGGTTTGTGAGGTTTCTTGCTCTTTGCTACATGGCAGGTAACTTGTAAGATGAAAGATGAGCATTTGTAGGAACGAAGCAGGCTAAATGGAAGATAGTTTTTCCTGTATTTTTTAACCCATGGGAAAAGTATTATTCTGGTTTGTTTACCAAAATACTGTGATTTGACTCCAGATGTTGTTTCATTTTACTACGAAGCTTGCTTTCAGTAGCTAGGACACATGACATTAGTACACATAAAATTGAAATTCAAGTAACTGTCATCATACTTTCTGCATTGTCATCTATTCAAAGTCTTTAGAGCTGCATGATAATCTGAAGTATTATGTTTTGTACTTAAATTTAAACATTTATCCTTGCTAACAAAGAAAGACATATTAAAAAAGACAAACAACAATTATAAATGATAAACTAACCTTCCAACTGATTGTTACTGAATAAACATAAATGAGTCAGGTAGTACAATTCAACTGCCATCTATCATGCTGACACAGAAACACACTTACATGCTGGCTTGCTAGATATCACTACTAGTGCACATGTTGTTCCTTTAATCAGAGAGCATACTGCATCAAATCATTCTTATGAAACCACAGCGACGCCCCTACTGTAAGGTTGTGATGCCCATAGGAGCTACGGCCCACAGTTTGAAAACCACTGGTATGTACTGATCTTTTCTTTCATGCAGTCATTAATGCTTACATTAGCTGTGTTTGTTTTGGGGATAGTATAACGATGGTAGTTGTAAGGGGCGCACATTTTATTATGACAACATCCACAATGCATATTCCTGCTCCAGTTTCCTAAATAGAACTCCTTGCTGTCTCACTAATGTCATCTGCTAGGAAACAACCTGTTAATGACTGCAGTTAAATGATAATTTGATTTCATTGTTTAATGATAAAAGTATGATATTCTTCCAATATGTATTCCCTTTAAACAAAAAAGATATGGCCAATTTCCTCCCCCATCCTGGGCCACTCCTAGCATGTACTCTGTCTAAAATACTCCAGTTATTGACAAAATGTGAAACGCTAACTTCTTCCTTCTACTTAAACTGATTGGTGTAGCTCTTTAAATTGTTAATCGAGTTTTAATTTGTAGTTGCCTTTGAAGATAACAAAAGTTGTAATACAGTGAAACCCCGCTTTTACACTTTTCAATTGACTTCAAAAAAATGGTGTAAAATGTGCGAAATAACATTTTAAACTGTAAAAGTTACATATAAGATTCCCTCATGCATTTTCACATTTTATGTATGATATATGTACGTAACAGGCATCAAAAGACTTGTCATGGACTTTCTTATTACCTAATGAAAGTTTATTATCTAATAAAAACCGTTGATGTAACTGGAATTGATAACTGCCTGGGAAGTAGAAACATTTGACTTAATTTCAAATATCATAATTGATGTTTTTGGAAAGCCTGCAATGTCATTCATTATTTAAATAATGAAATACTGCACTAGTTACATATTTTTTCTTACTTAACGTGTTTCGAAAATTTTTAATTTCAAAGGTCATAATCGATGTTTTTGGGAAGCCTGCAGCTGTAATTCATTATAATGAAATGCTGCAGCAGTTATGTATTTTTTCATGCTTAATGACGCGTTTCGAGAATTTTTTCTCATTGTCAAGTGTAAATATGTACATAAGTATTTTGTGTGGTGTTTGAATATGTGTTATTCTGCCTCTCATGCGCTGTAGTTGTGTTTTTGATGTTATCAGGTACTGTGCCTCCTCAGTTATGTAGAAAATGACACACATGCAAACTATCACTCATACTGTTTGTGTAACATCACAAAAAACAATACGAAAATACTTCACTTGACAACGAGAATAAATTCTCAAAACACTTTTTGTTCAACACGAAAAAAATCATAACCGGCATTTGTTTAAACTAAAAACATTTGAGCAATGCAAAGTGAATAGCGGCGTCAACTAGCGCTACAAGATGCCACACGCCGAAACACACTAAATATGGTTCGACAAAAATGTCACGATGATCACAACAATCATGAAATTGCATTTGCGTGATAGAGAATTTGGAAATGATTGTGAATATTCATGATATCTTTATTCGAATGAACCTAGTTACTTTCATCAGCCATTACGCCAAGTAGTGCTTGGCAGCAGGGGGGAGGGGGGGGGGGGGTGCTATGGCATGAATTGTTCCAACTTTTACACGTTAACTGGTTCAAGTCCTCTGAGTAGAGTGCCATGGTATCAAGAAACTTAGCGGTGTAATATTTTTAAACACTGCTGGACGGCCAACATGCCAGCATCATTTTGTTTCTCGACGAATATTTTTTCGTAATGCTTAAATTATAAATATAATAGAGGGAAACATTCCACGAGGGAAAAATATATTTAAAAACAAAGATGATGTCACTTACCATACGAAAGTGCTGGCAGGTCGATAGAAACACAAACAGACACATACATACACACAAAATTCAAGCTTTCGCAACAAACTGTTGCCTCATCAGGAAAGAGGGAAGGAGAGGGAAAGACGAAAGAAAGTGGGTTTTACGGGAGAGGGTAAGGAGTCATTCCAATCCCGGGAGCGGAAAGACTTACCTTAGGGGGAAAAAAGGACGGGTATACACTCGCGCACACACACACATATCCATCCACACATATACAGACACAAGCAGACCTATTTAAAGACAAAGAGTTTGGGCAGAGATGTCAGTCGAGGCGGAAGTGCAGAGGCAAAGATGATGATGAATGACAGGTGAGGTATGAGTGGTGGCAACTTGAAATTAGCGGAGATTGAGGCCTGGTGGGTAACGGGAAGAGAGGATATATTGAAGAGCAAGTTCCCATCTCCGGAGTTCGGATAGGTTGGTGTTGGTGGGAAGTATCCAGATAACCCGGACGGTGTAACACTGTGCCAAGATGTGCTGGCCGTGCACCAAGGCATGTTTAGCCACAGGGTGATCCTCATTAGCAACAAACACTGTCTGCCTGTGTCCATTCATGCGAATGGACAGTTTGTTGCTGGTCATTCCCACATAGAATGCATCACAGTGTAGGCAGGTCAGTTGGTAATCACGTGGGTGCTTTCACATGTGGCTCTGCCTTTGATCGTGTACACCTTCCGGGTTACAGGACTGGAGTAGGTGGTGGTGGGAGGGTGCATGGGACAGGTTTTACACTGGGGGCAGTTACAAGGATAGGAGCCAGAGGGTAGGGAAGGTGGTTTGGGGATTTCATAGGGATGAACTAACAGGTTACAAAGGTTAGGTGGACGGCGGAAATACACTCTTGGTGGAGTGGGGAGGTTTTCATGAAGGATGGATCTCATTTCAGGGCAGGATTTGAGGAAGTCGTATCCCTGCTGGAGAGCCACATTCAGAGTCTGGTCCAGTCCCGGAAGGTATCCTGTCACAAGTGGGGCACTTTTGTGGTTCTTCTGTGGGGGATTCTGGGTTTGAGGGGATGAGGAAGCGGCTCTGGTTATTTGCTTCTGTACCAAGTCGGGAGGGTAGTTGGGGGATGCGAAAGCTGTTGTCAGGTTGTTGGTGTAATGGTTCAGGGATTCCAGACTGGAGCAGATTCGTTTGCCACGAAGACCTAGGCTGTAGGGAAGGGACCGTTTGATGTGGAATGGGTTGCAGCTGTCATAATGGAGGTACTGTTGCTTGTTGGTGGGTTTGATGTGGATGGACGTGTGAAGCTGGCCATTGGACAGGTGGAGGTCAACGTCAAGGAAAGTGGCATGGGATTTGGAGTAGGACCAGGTGAATCTGATGGAACCAAAGGAGTTTAGGTTGGAGAGGAAATTCTGGAGTTCTTCTTCACTGTGAGTCCAGATCATGAAGATGTCATCAATAAATCTGTACCATACTTTGGGTTGGCAGGCCTGGGTAACCAAGAAGGCTTCCTCTAAGCGACCCATGAATAGGTTGGCGTACGAGGGGGCCATCCTGGTACCCATGACTGTTCCCTTTAGTTGTTGGTATGTCTGGCCTTCAAAAGTGAAGAAGTTGTGGGTCAGGATGAAGCCGGCTAAGGTGATGAGGAAAGAGGTTTTAGGTAGGGTGGCAGGTGATCGGCGTGAAAGGAAATGCTCCATCGCAGCGAGGCCCTGGACGTGCGGAATATTTGTGTATAAGGAAGTGGCATCAATGGTTACAAGGATGGTTTCCGGGGGTAACACATTGGGTAAGGATTCCAGGCGTTCGAGAAAGTGGTTGGTGTCTTTGATGAAGGATGGGAGACTGCATGTAATGGGTTGAAGGTGTTGATATACGTAGGCAGAGGTATGTTCTGTGGGGGCTTGGTAACCAGCTACAATGGGGCGGCCGGGATGATTGGGTTTGTGGATTTTAGGAAGAAGGTAGAAGGTAGGGGTGCGGGGTGTCGGTGGGGTCAGGAGGTTGATGGAGTCAGGTGAAAGGTTTTGCAGGGGGCCTAAGGTTCTGAGGATTCCTTGAAGCTACACCTGGACATCGGGAATGGGGTTACCTTGGCAAACTTTGTATGTGCTGTTGTCTGAAAGCGTCAGACGCTTTCAGACAACAGCACATACAAAGTTTGCCAAGGTAACCCCATTCCCGATGTCCAGGTGTAGCTTCAAGGAATCCTCAGAACCTTAGGCCCCCTGCAAAACCTTTCACCTGACTCCATCAACCTCCTGACCCCACCGACACCCCGCACCCCTACCTTCTACCTTCTTCCTAAAATCCACAAACCCAATCATCCCGGCCGCCCCATTGTAGCTGGTTACCAAGCCCCCACAGAACATACCTCTGCCTACGTATATCAACACCTTCAACCCATTACATGCAGTCTCCCATCCTTCATCAAAGACACCAACCACTTTCTCGAACGCCTGGAATCCTTACCCAATGTGTTACCCCCGGAAACCATCCTTGCAACCATTGATGCCACTTCCTTATACACAAATATTCCGCACGTCCAGGGCCTCGCTGCGATGGAGCATTTCCTTTCACGCCGATCACCTGCCACCCTACCTAAAACCTCTTTCCTCATCACCTTAGCCGGCTTCATCCTGACCCACAACTTCTTCACTTTTGAAGGCCAGACATACCAACAACTAAAGGGAACAGTCATGGGTACCAGGATGGCCCCCTCGTACGCCAACCTATTCATGGGTCGCTTAGAGGAAGCCTTCTTGGTTACCCAGGCCTGCCAACCCAAAGTATGGTACATATTTATTGATGACATCTTCATGATCTGGACTCACAGTGAAGAAGAACTCCAGAATTTCCTCTCCAACCTAAACTCCTTTGGTTCCATCAGATTCACCTGGTCCTACTCCAAATCCCATGCCATTTTCCTTGACGTCGACCTCCACCTGTCCAATGGCCAGCTTCACACGTCCATCCACATCAAACCCACCAACAAGCAACAGCACCTCTATTATGACAGCTGCCACCCATTCCACATCAAACGGTCCCTTCCCTACAGCCTAGGTCTTCGTGGCAAACGAATCTGCTCCAGTCTGGAATCCCTGAACCATTACACCAACAACCTGACAACAGCTTTCGCATCCCCCAACTACCCTCCCGACTTGGTACAGAAGCAAATAACCAGAGCCGCTTCCTCATCCCCTCAAACCCAGAATCCCCCACAGAAGAACCACAAAAGTGCCCAACTTGTGACAGGATACTTTCCGGGACTGGACCAGACTCTGAATGTGGCTCTCCAGCAGGGATACGACTTCCTCAAATCCTGCCCTGAAATGAGATCCATCCTTCATGAAATCCTCCCCACTCCACCAAGAGTGTATTTCCGCCGTCCACCTAACCTTCGTAACCTGTTAGTTCATCCCTATGAAATCCCCAAACCACCTTCCCTACCCTCTGGCTCCTATCCTTGTAACTGCCCCCAGTGTAAAACCTGTCCCATGCACCCTCCCACCACCACCTACTCCAGTCCTGTAACCCGGAAGGTGTACACGATCAAAGGCAGAGCCACATGTGAAAGGACCCACGTGATTACCAACTGACCTGCCTACACTGTGATGCATTCTATGTGGGAATGACCAGCAACAAACTGTCCATTCGCATGAATGGACACAGGCAGACAGTGTTTGTTGCTAATGAGGATCACCCTGTGGCTAAACATGCCTTGGTGCACGGCCAGCACATCTTGGCACAGTGTTACACCGTCCGGGTTATGTGGATACTTCCCACCAACACCAACCTATCCGAACTCCGGAGATGGGAACTTGCTCTTCAATATATCCTCTCTTCCCGTTACCCACCAGGCCTCAATCTCCGCTAATTTCAAGTTGCTGCCACTCATACCTCACCTGTCATTCATCATCATCTTTGCCTCTGCACTTCCGCCTCGACTGACATCTCTGCCCAAACTCTTTGTCTTTAAATATGTCTGCTTGTGTCTGTATATGTGTGGATGGATATGTGTGTGTGTGCGAGTGTATACCCGTCCTTTTTTCCCCCTAAGGTAAGTCTTTCCGCTCCCGGGATTGGAATGACTCCTTACCCTCTCCCTTAAAACCCACTTTCTTTCGTCTTTCCCTCTCCTTCCCTCTTTCCTGATGAGGCAACAGTTTGTTGCGAAAGCTTGAATTTTGTGTGTATGTATGTGTCTGTTTGTGTTTCTATCGACCTGCCAGCACTTTCGTATGGTAAGTCACATCATCTTTGTTTTTAAATATATGAAATTATAAATATGTTGATGCAAAATCGGGTGCAAACTAACAATGTAGGCATAGGAAATTTGACAGGAATGATCAAAAATTTTGTAAATGGTGGGAAAACGTTAATTCCAAGAACATAAAAGTGGGATTATACTGTAATTAACAGTAACCTCAAATTACCTCATACCATGCACATAAGTGACTTATATTTGGCTGGACTAGCCACATTAGCTACTCTTGACAAATGGGTTCACTATAATCTTTATAGCCAAATTTAGCAAGTTCATAGTTGCTCAAATCCAACAACATGGCCGATATAAACTAATAGCAAAACGTTTGGCTGACCTTTGTTATCTGTCGCTACTTTACAATCTCTGGTACAGTTGAATTTTTGTGTGCCCTAGCCATAAAACCAACAGTCTGCTTAAGTATGCTGCTGGTTCATAATTAGCTGCTTGGGGTCAACTGAGCACTGAGCCTCTTTGCCCTTTAACACCCTAAAGCTAGTTTTACAGTCAATAATGTTGTAACTAATGATCTACTCACCCATACATTTTCAACAGGCTAGTTTTATATCTTCAACCCTTGATAGAATTTTTTTAAGAATGGAAATAGCAGTTACATGAGTAAATATCTTATGTAGTAATTGCTGCAAAATTGAAAAATGTTAATTTTTACATTTTGGTGAGGTTAGCAGGAAAGCAAAGTTTAACAGCAGGTGGCTGCAGTGGCACTACACAGTGCCATGCCGTGCTGAACATTAAATTTGTACATAACTTTCAATTTGAAATTTTTGTAAATGTTTGTTGAAGAACGCTTTAGAAATAGTATCTGCATCTACATCTATGCTCTCAAAACCCCTTTGAAATGCATGTCAGGGGTACCTTCCATTGTACCAGTTATTAGGGCTTTTACCCATTTCATTCATAAATGGGTTGTGGGAAGAATGATAACTTAAATGCCTCTATCTTTGCTGTGATTAGTCTAACATTGTGTTTGCAGTCTCTATGGGATCAATATGTTAGGGACAGTAGTATGTTCCTAGATTCCTCAGTTAATCTGGCTCTATAAACTTTGTGAGAAGGCTTTCGCAGAATAGTTTTGAGTCATCAGTCTTCTGGCTGGTCTGATGCAGAGAATTCCTCTCCTGTGCCAATCTCTTCCTCTCAAAATAACACTTCCAACCTACATCCTCAATTATTTGCTGGATGTATTCAAATCTCTGTCTTCCTCTACAATTTTTACCCTCTATAGCTCCCTCTAGTACCACAGAAGTTCATCTCTTATGTCTTAACAGATGTCCTATCAACCCATCCCTTCTCCTTACCAGCATTTTCTATGTATTGCTTTCCTCTCCAATTCTGTGCAGAATCTCCTCGATCCTTACCTTATCACTCCACTTAATATTCAGTGTTTGTCTGTAGCACCACATCTCAAATGCTTCAATTCTCTTCTGTTCCAGTTTTCCCACAGTCCATGTTTCACTATTATACAATGCTGTGCTCCAGACATACATTCTCAGAAATTTCTTCCTCAAATTAAGGCCTGTGTTTGATACTAGTAGACATCTCTTGGTGAGAAATGCCCTTTTTGCCAGTGCTAGTCTACTTTTGATGTCCTGCTTGCTCCGTCCATCATTGGTTACATTGCTTCCTAGGGAGCAGACTTCCTTAACTTCATCTACTTCATGACCATCAATCCTGGTGTTAAGTTCCCCACTGTTCTTTTTTCTGCTGCTTCTCATTACTTTTGTCTTTTTCAGATTTACTCTCAATCCACATTCTGTACTCATTAAACTGTTCATTCCGTTCAGCAGATCATGTAATTCTTTTACAGTTTCACTAAGGACAGCAATGTCATCCACAAGTCATATAGTTGATATCCTTTCACCTTGAATTTTAATCCCACTCCTAAACATTTCTTTTATTTCCATCATTGCTTGTTCTGTGTACGGATTGAACAGTAGGGGCAGAAGACTACATCCCTGTCTTTCTCCCTTTTTAATCCAAGAACTTTGTTGTTGGTCATCCAAATACACACACACTAGTCTCAGTTACATGCATGTTTTCCCCTCTGCATACCTGAAAAACTGAGTCAAGATCTCCTTCTAAAGATTGGACAGGTGTGAAATTTTAGCATTATGCACTGCAGATATTGGATGAACAAAATATACATTGTAAAGGTGTGCGAGGTCTGTTAGAAAGATTCTGGAGTATTAATAATTTCACAGCAATGGTGTGTTGGAGCGAAATGCAGTTGGCATCTTTGCACACACCTGAGTTTATTATGCAATTGCCAGAAGTTTCATTTTGGTATGTCTGTTAGTGTTCAGTACTGTATTGAGTATAACATTGCATGGCACAGTTTGTGACTTTCGAGATTGCACAGTTAAAGGAGCAATGAATCTGCATTATATTTTGTGTGAAACTCAAGAAAATATTTACCGAGAGACACCAAATGATGCAGGAAGCTTATGGTGATGAGTGCTTACGCCATACTCAGTGTTATGAATTATTCACGTGGTTTAAAAATGGCTGGACAGAAGATAAAGATGACCCTTGTTCAGGACACCCTGTGGCGTCTACTGATGATGATCATGTCAGGAAAGTCAGCGAAATTGTGCATGCCAATTGAATACTGACTGTCTGAGAAATTACAGAAGAATGTAATATTTCAGTTGGATAATGTCATGAAATCCTGACACAGCATCTTGGAGTGCATCGTGTTGCTGCCAGGTTTGTACCATGGTTCATGAGTCGAGACCAGAAAGATCTGTGCCTCGCAATCTGTGAGGAGCTTTTGGATTGCCCAAATGAGAATGGATGTTCCTTAAGAGGATCATAACTGGTGATGAGATGTTGGTCTATGGTTATGATGATGATGATGAGACCAATGTTCACGCAGCACAGTGGGTCGGGAAAAGTTCTCCAAGACAAAAAAGAAAATCATTAGGTCAGGTCAAATATCAAAGCCATGCTGATAGTTTTCTTTGACTTTGAAGGATTAGTTCATCATGAATTCATACCCAAAGACAAACTATTAATCAGTGGTACTATTGGAATGTGTTACTATGCCTGTGAGAAAATGTGGGAAGGAAACAGCCTGAAATTTAATGAGACAGTTCTTGGCTCTTGCATCATGATAATGCACCTGCACATTCATCCCTGTTGGTGCGTGACTGTTGCACAAAAAATGAGATCACTGTGGTGACTCATCCTCTGTGCTCCCCACCTGACCCCTGCGTACTTTTTTTTTTTATTTCCAAAGCAGAAAATCTCATTGAAAGGATGAAGATTTGCAACAAGAGACGAGATAAAAGAAAATTTGCAGATAGCACTTTTTGCAATCCAGCAAGAGGCATTTGAAGGCTGTTTCTAAAAGTGGAAATGTCAGTGTGAGTGGTGTATCAATTGTGGAGGAGAGTATTCCAAGGGAGACCATGCCCAATAAATAAAAGCTAAGTATAGAAAAATTTTGTGGACAAAGTTCCAGAATTTTTTGAACGGACCTCATAATGTGACAGTGATGTTGTAATTGTCACTTTTTTTTATTAACACCTACTCCTAGTTGTGTAACTGATCTATAATTATGTAGTATACATTATTGTAGAGGTATATTTTGACTGCCTTTTTAATTTAATGTATTTTAGTAGTATTTCATCTTGTTGTACAAGTTGTAGAAGAACTTTAATTCCTGAAAGAAAATGCTGTTTGATCTTCTCATTTGTTTTCTGTTGGTAACTCTAAGACCAAACTGTCTCTTGTTCCATGATTGTATATAGAACTATTTGTGGCATACTCTATCTGATCGGAAAGATACGTTAACCTTTTAGTGGATGTTAATATGAATTGTGTCCACCCTTCACCATTATGACAGCTTCAACTCTGCTGAGGACACTTTCAATGAAGTTGCTGAATATCTGTGGAGGAACTGCAGCCCATTCTCACTCAGGAACTGAAACCAGAGAAGTTAGTGATGTTGAACACTGTGGCCTGGAGTGAAGCTGACATTCTAACTCATTCCAGAGGTGTCCCATTGGGTCCAGGTTGGGACTCTGGTCAAGTCATCTCATTTCAGGGATGTTGTTGTTCACAAACCATTGCCTCACAGAAGATGCTTTATCTCGGGATGCCTTGTCATGCTTATACAATCATCATCTCTAGACTGTTCTCTTACTGTACACAGTAAATGTTGCTGTAAAATTTGTTCATCTGCTTCTGCATATAATGTTTTCTTAAGTGCAATAAGGGGGACCACACCCTAACCATGAAAAACATCCCCATACTGTAAGACCACCTCCTCTGGACTTCAGTGTTGACTCTACACATGATGGCAGGTAATGTCCTCTAGACATTTGTTAAACCCAACCCCTTCCATAAGATTATCATGTGGTATAGCATGATTCATCTTTCTAAAACACTCATTATCAGTCATCCACTGCCTAGTGGTGTGGCCTTTGCACCACCTCAATCATCACTCAGCTTGTGTGAATTTTGAGGAGCTGCTCGACCATTGTTGTCCATTATTTTTAACTCCATATGCATGGTCACTATGCTAGCGAGACTGCTGGTAATGCTGATTTTAAATGACTTTGTACCACCACCTCCGCAGTTCTCAACCATGCCTGTCCATCAGTACATGAGGTGTCTGTCCTTGGCTTAGCTGTGGTTGTTCCATTGCATTCCCACTTCACAATCACATCACCAACAATTGACTTGGGCAGCTTTAAAAGGGTGGAAATGACCTTGACAGGTTTTTTACTCAGGCACCATGCAATGACTAATCCCTGTTTGAAGTCATTGAATTTTTCTGACTGACCCATTCTGTTGTTACTGCTTCGCTGCTGATAACACTTATTCCCCGCCTTCTTTTACACTTCTGGGTTTTCCTCTATTGACGTGCAGTGGTCAGCTCTGCATTACATATAGGTGTCCATACAGTTTGATCAGAGAGTGTATTTACAATTTTTTTGTTGTTGTGGTAATAGGTAGGTAGATAAACTTCATTGACTCAGTAATGATACCCATTTTTTAAAAATATTTCCTTATAGTGTACTGAATTACTACTATTACTATTTGTGTAGTTTGAAAATTGTGTCTGTCTGACCCACAGAAAAGAATCCATAGGTAAGAATTGAGAGTACCCAGGAAAAGTATGTCACTAAAAGACAGTGGCAGTTATACATGGTGATATGATCTTAGGGACATAACATGCTGATGGTATTCTCTATGCCATTGTCTCTGTGTTCATTCCATGTGTGTCGAAAATTAGTTGCCATCCTAAACCTACACTATTTAAAAAATTATTATTTTTGTTATTTTCCCTCATTGAGCTGAAGTTGGTACTATATGTTTTCTTCATGTTCAGTGTTAATGTCATGCATGTTAGTCAATTTTAAATGTTGTTGTAGGTCTCATTTGCTTTCTCAGCAGCGAGTTCTATTGTGGCATTAGTTACTACACTGTTGCTGTCATCAGCAAAAATAGATTTTCTTCTCTTTGTCTTATATTGACTCGAAAATCATGGATAGAACTTAAGAACAGAATTGGTCATAATATATCACCATGAGGAACCTGATAACTGTTGCACAAAAACTTAATGTCATATAAGGTGATAGCTATCTCTACCTTTTGCACCCAATTTTTCATGCACCTCTAGCTTAGCGGTTCCTCTTATGTTTAATGCTTGTAGTTTGTTTAGTGGTACTTTATGGTCAACAGTGTCAAAGGTATTGGACAGATCTAAAAATATGTGTGTAATATTTGTCAACTGTGTTGCAGGTGTTGCAAGACTACTTGATAGTCTTGCAAACAGAATGTTATAAACATTCATAAACTTGGCCAAGCACACACACAAAATATCAATTTTGGAGTACTATAATCAAAACATTTATTTAGAACAAACCCCAGAAAACCACATACAGTCTCACTAAATAGTCATGTCGAGCTGCAATCTGAACATGAATTGAATGATGGCAGACACAGTGGCTACAGAAATAAACTGTATCATCCAAGTTTGTATAGTAACACACTGAAGTTCTGTATTTGGAATCAACAGTCACAGAGCATTGCACTGTACCAGAGGGAGAATAATTACAGTGCTCTTGGCGGCCAGTACGTGAATGCATTTGACAGCTATGACAAATGAATCAGTTGTCGACTTGCTGATGGTGTGTGCTGATATATTCCATTACATGGCCAATGTTGTATTACTGCTGCCTCAGAATTGTTACTGTGCTATATTAAGAAAGTTAAACTGTCAAAAGTTTTCTCCAAATCTACAACTGCTATAAATACAGGTTTGTTTCTTTCAACCTATCTTCCAAGGTATGTCATGGGGACAGAACTTACCTGCTTGTTCCTGCATTCTATGGAACCCTACTTATCTTATCTGAGGTCAGCTTCTACCAATTTTTCCACTCTTCTGTAAATAATTCAAGTCAGTATTTTGCAGTTATGACGTGCTGAATTGATGGTTTTCTAATATTAACACCTGTCAGCAAATGCCTTCTTTGGAAATGAATTATGGCCTTCTTCTTGAAGTCTGAGGGTATTTCACCTCACACCATGTGTAGTAGTTTTGTTGTAGCTGGTTCACCCAAGGATCTCAATAATTCTGAGGGAATGTTGTCTACTCCAGGGTCCTTGTTTGCACTTTGATTCCTACTTCCTCTTCCCTTTTACAGTGTGATTATAAGTGAAGTTCCAGTTTCAAAACACTGTAAAAAAAAGAACCTTGCTCAGAACAACTTCAAATGTGAATAGAACATTTTCGACCAAGGGAGAAACATTTTGAAAACAAAAAATTTAACAAAAATTTTTCCGCTAGATGGTGCTGCAAGCATCATAACATAAATGTGTTCAGCTACAAAGGACAGAGGAATCACAATATGAAGGCTATGGTGTGAATTTCACATTAAACCAACTGTACTGTGCAGTGTGCATGACTGCACAAGTTCGGTATTCAACAGTTGTGGCACTGTTATGTACATAAGCCCATTCACCTTGGCTAGGTCATACCATATTGGATGGGAAAAATTGATTTTAATTGTCCAAAGGTAAAAAACCATGTAAAAAGTAACAATGAAATCAGTTTTTAATTGTCCAGAGGACTACTTTAACTTCCAGAATATTGTATCTAAGAGGATGCCATCATCATTTAACCATGCACTAAAATAATGGCTGTGCTTTCCTCTTTTTTCCTGCCATTTGCACTACCCATACAGCAAGGCCATGTTGACTAACATTACAAGACCAGTCAATTACCCAGACTCTTGCCCATGCAATTACTTAAAAGGCTGCTGCCCTTCTTCAGGAACCATGGGTTAGTCTGACTCCTCTGCTCCATTGTGGTTGCACCTACAATACAGTATCAGAGAGGCACGCAAGCCACTCCACCTCAGCAAGGTCAGAAGCAATACAGGTCTGCAGTTCTGTCTCATATTGTAATTTCTTAATTGAATTTTTCTTTCAAACATTGTCTAATACTGATGTTGGTCTTTGGTTACTGTTATAACAGTACTTACCATTTGTGGCATGCCAAAAGTGTTCAAAATTTTTGCTACTTAGTTCATCCTTAGCACTTGTGTGTACTCACATCTCCAAATAAGATATATCCACGATCTCAGTATCACTCAAGTCAAAAGAATGAATTGCGTTATCACAGCTAGTTGTTTGTTGTTACTTAGGGTCAAGAGAGAAACTATGTTTACTAAATATGTTGGTAGAAACAAAATATTACTAAAAGTAACAAATAAGTCATTGTAATTTAACAGTGCCTCTGATGAGGACTTTCGGCATAGTCTGTGTGTATTTAATGATATTTTTGTCATTGATATCCTGATGTCATTGGGCAGAGATTTCTGCTAGTGTGTCCCATTCAGACGTTACTAATATTATGATTGTTTTTTTCTCTTTCAAGCTTGAATAGTTGGGCAATAATATAATAGCATCTGCCAGCATTAGAAGCTGTCTTGCAGTTTTAGATAGATACATTCATACAATGATCATAAAGCTGAAACCAGTAGAACATCAATAAAGTTGAGCTGAAATTTACTTCCACTTTTACACGCTACATTATTTGATTATCTCTCCCAAATGTTTTGGATATAGATCTTAGCTAAAGGACCTCACTGGAGCCATGCTAATGTAGCACATCATCTACATTTAATATTATCATATAACAGCTGACTGTGAAGTTGCAAGTTGAGTTCTGGATGCATCTTTCTGCTGATATGAGTGAGAAGGTCATGTGATGTGTGGAGGTGGGCATACAAGAATAGGGGAAAAAGGCTATACTGCAATGTAAGCTCACGATCTCCTGAAATCACTTTTCACAACAGGAGAAAAGGTATATGATAAATTGTTCAAAACATTATATCCTTGTTTTCTAGAAAAATAATCAATACAATATGGTGGTCATAATTAAAAACAGTGCATAATTATCAAAACTGGGTGTAACTGATATTCAGAGAGCTAACAATGATACAAAACCTCATTATAGACTAAATTTTATGTCCATGTGTGCAAAGTTTTTATTAATCATGTAGCAAGATATTCTCTATATAAAGCCATCTACCATTGATTGACTGCAGTGCCACTTTTAATATATATTTACTATAATTTAGTCCAAAATATGGATAAACTTCATTTCACTTTTTTATCACTGAATCCAATAAATATTTTTTTGTATCTACTGTGTGAGCCACTGTTGTGCTAGCTTACAAGCTGGGCTCTTCATCATTGTTGACTCACATATTTGAATCTTAATTTTAGCCACTTTTTAAGTATGTGCGTCTGGGACAATACATATTGGCTTTGATGTTGTTTAGATTTTTCATATAGATAATATTATCAATAAAACAGTGTGTTCTGTTACAACTGCCTAGCAGTGATGATCCGAAGACACAGACTTTTAGGAAATGTTTAAAAAATTTCATCTTTTTCATTGATTGACTGCACTTTTAATATATGTGTACTATAATTTAGTGCTAAATGTGGATAAACTTCATCACAATGATAAACTAAAATACCTCAGAACATGACAGCTATTTGATACTTCCAATGTACAATCTGTTTCATGTCAGAAATGTTGCTCAGTGTTTTTGTGTAGTTTGATAAGTGGGAAAAGATAATGAAATGTGGTGCCTTACTCATTTTATAACTTTTTGTTTGGTTTTGTTTTACTAAAAATACATACTTTTAGTGATTGCTAATATACAACAAAAATGTAAATGTTTCCTGTTTCTCTTCCCTGATACAGTCTTTTGTTCTTTCAGGTCCTATTCTCATCATTCATTCGCAAGACAAACAGGTTTAGCAAATGTGCTGACAGAGCTTTGCTCGTAACTGAGAATATGCTGTACAAACTGGAAACAAATAAGTTCAAACCAATGCGAAAGGGCTCTTCAATTTCAGAGGTAGGAAATATAGTAATTTATTTTTTGTAATACCAATACAAAATAGGAGTGATAATAATAAAAAATAATAACTACTACTTTTTGTCCTTGTTCAGGGCTTGATATCTCATGTTTGGAGCCTTCTGTGCTACAAAACGTAAGCGCTGGTATCTCGATATTGTTAAGTTGTGTGTGCACTGAAACTTTCTTTTACTCACAGGAAGGAGAACGCCATTGTTTTAGGTTTCCTGCATGCCTTCTGTGAAGTTGAAGTTTTGCATGTGGGTTATGTATATTCTTGAGTTCATCATCATGTAGCTGTAACATAATACATTATTCCAGAATGAGATTTTTACTCTGCAGTGGAGTGTGTGCTGATATGAAACTTCTTGGCAGATTAATGATTCATATCAGCGCACAGTCTGCTGCAGAGCGAAAATCTCATTCTGGAAACATCCTCCAAGCTGTGGCTGAGCCTTGTCTCCGCAATATCCTTTCTTCCAGCAGTGCTAGTTCTGCAAGGTTCGCAGCAGAGCTTCTGTGAAGTTAAGAAGGTAGGAGACGAGGTACTGGCAGAAGTAAAGCTGTGAGGACTGGGCATGAGTCGTGCTTGGGTAGCTCAGACAGCAGAGCACTTGCCAACAAAAGGCAAAGGTCCTGAGTCAGAGTCTCGGTCTGACACACAGTTTTAATCTGCCGGGAGGTTTCATAATACATGATTATTGAACATTTATTTCAATCAGTTCTTTGTTCTAGAGATATTTGCAATGTTATTAGAAGCAGTACTTCTGATTTTTCTTTGTTTTCAGTTGTAGTACTGTTGTAGAATTGAATGTGAAATCCTCCATGTGTCCCATTAGATCCCTTGTGCACGGTGAGCTCACTGTCTGCGCCAGTAAGTGCATGGGGCTTAAACTGTATGAAGACTGATGGCCTTATTCTCATTGAAATATCTCCATTGTAGTGTGCATGTGGCATCCATCCAATTTTACTTCTTATCACAGAGAAATGTTGTCGGTACCATGCTTATCTTGAAAATATTATAATTACTACATGTAGTCCTTATTGCAAGTAGAGAAAGAAGTGACTGTGCTACCAAAAATAAATGATTCAGTTACGTAATCTTGAGTTTGACAGATTTGTGCAATATCAGAAATTAAGTAAATTATTTTGCATTATTGAAAAGCATTTTGATAAGTAATACTATTAAGCAGTTTCAGGACGAGGAGTCGATGTGGTTTTGACCATACAGACATTGTAAGTTGTTAGCTAGCATAAGAGTAATGGAGACATGTTGTAGATTTTTTGACTGACATTAACTTCAACATCAGAAAAAGTAGGAACAGTATTAAATCTGTTTTATCTTAGTAATAAGGAAATTTGACGGGAAAATTATGACACTTATAACACTGTTACGAACTTACGGACTTTCATAACTTCAGGCTCTTACTGCCGTCTGGTACACACCTGGAAAGAGCAAACTGCATGTTTAGTTTCCTCTGTGTTTTTGTAGTAGTATATATCATAAATTTTGTGTGTGATTTTTCTGTACTTAAGAGGTTTAATTGTTGTACTTTTGTAACTGTAAAGCATTGTCAGGCAGTCTGTAGCACAGTTTTCATTTATGATGAACAGCCAGCTTCACAGCCCATAAGGCATCACCCTCCATTGGTGACTTGTCAGGAGGTTAGCAAGTTGTATATCTAGGTTTTTGTGTGTGTGCATTTATAGTTGATTCTTAAGTTAGTAATACTGGGATGGGTAGGATGTGGTGCATGCTGTGAGCAGACACAGAAGGAGCTGGCCACAGTTCGTGGACAACTGAGTGTGCTTTTGGCTACAGTCAGTCATCTTCAGGCTGCTGTCTAGGGTGTAGCAGTGGCAGAGTATCTGGCATATTGCATGAGGCACTTCAGGTGTCACTTATTTCGCCCATGTGCTCTTCTACTGAGGCACCTCCCAGTGTACCCAATATTTCCCTCGCAGGAGGATGTGTGCCAGGTGGTAATGTATTCGCATCCCTTGAGGCGGAGGGCAAGTGTGAAGCTTAGCCATGTGGATGGAAGGCGACAATCTTTTTCGAGGAGCATTATTGAGAAAATTTAAAGGCTGACAGCAGAAAAATTCTGATGCCATCAATGTAAATTTCGTGTAAGGACTGTGAAGATAACATCAGACAGATTAGGGCTCATGTGGAGGTGTATAGACAGTCATTTTTCCCTCTCTCTGTTTATGAGTGGAACAGGAAAGAAAATGACTAGTAGTGGTACAGTGTATCCTCTGCTATGTACCATATGGTGGCTTGTAGAATATGTATGTAGATGTTGATGTATAACCTAGAGGAACCATTCAATACTTTGAACAGGAAGTGTGTATTTGGAATCCTGATAGCTTTATGAGAATGATTATGGGATAATAGCAGCTTATTAATTTATAATAGCTATATAAATCAAGTGAAAATAATGAATTTGGAAATCCATGAGTGATGAAGCAAATCAAAGAGTGATGAAGCTCAAGAAAGAGCCTTATTTGGTTCTGGAATGTATGTGGAAGGTGCTAGTCTATCTGCTACTTTTTTTTTTTTTTTTTTTTTTTTTTTAGGCAAATGCCAGACATATTCAGTATTATTGAAGTCTAGAAGGTACACTGGCAATTGTCCACGAGATGTGTTCTATGAGTAAAGGTATTGTCAACTAAAAAAAGAGAGAACTGACACTGAAGCTGGCTTGTAGTAACACAAAAGACCATTGTCTTTATGAAAGATGTCTCGCTTGAAGCTGGTTCTTGAAAATTTTTAAGTAGGCTTTCATTGTGTAGTTTATGTCTATCTTTCGGCATCTGGTTCAATTTTGTCAGTATCTGTGTGATATTCCACCCTGGGTCAAACAAACCTGTGACATTTGTGCTGCCCTTTTTTGTTTACATCTGATACCCTTTGTTAGTCCTGTTCATATATGTTTGAGCATATTCTAGGATGGGTCACAGAAGTATTTTGTACCTGATGTACCTATTGCTGGTCCTATATGATCTTCCCATCTCATATCCCTACAGACTACTCCACTGGTGTATTGATATTGTAGTTGTAGGATACTACGTTTTTTTATTTGTATATTGTTAATGTTGTCTGCAAGATCATCAGTATAGAATATGAACTAAATGCACCCCGACACGTCTCTAGGGTTACCTTAGTTAATTCTACATCTGTCAATGACTCTCCATCCAAGGTAACATGCTGTGTCGTTCCTACCAAGAAATCGTCAGTTTCACTTGACACCCCATACAATCGTTATTTTGATAATAAATGTAACTGTGATACTGAATCAAATGAATTAACTGGGGTAGTACTTTTGTATCTTCCTTTGTGAAGGACTGTTTGAATATGGAGTTCAGCAGCTCTGCTTTTGCTTTGCTACACTCAATTTCAGTTCCTGTCTCATCCCCAAGTGTCTGGATACTAACTTTGGTGTCTCTAATAGAATTTCTGTGAGGATTTGTGAGAAATTTTTCAGTGAGATTCTTCTATGATTGTCACTGAAGGTTTCACACATTGCCCCTTTGGCTGTCAAATGAATTCCTTTCAGTAGCTGATGTCTGTAGCCCTATACTTTGTTTTATACGTATTATGCAGTAGTTGCTGTTTCTTTAGAAGTGACTTTATAGCGACTGTAAACCATTGAGAGTTCCTCCCAAAATCAACATTTCTACTACGTACACATCTGTCCAATGCATGGTCAACTGTTTTTCAGCTAAGCATTTTTCCTTTGGATACATTCATGTAGTAGGAACAAACATGTTATTATTATATAGTATTCTGCCTAGTGGCAGGTCTGTGTCTTCGTATGGAGAATTTCTAATGCTAATGTTCCCTGTCTTCAGCTTCTTCCTTCAGTCTGCTGTATCTGTACCCATCTTTTATGTCATCCAAAAGTTGAATTCCTCTTCTTCCTCATCCTACCATTCCTTTAATTTTCCCTTCAGTGACTTTGTGTATGGGCCATCCGTGTCTAAGTATGTGTCCGATCCAGTTGGCCTTCCTCTGAAGAATTCTATTCGGAATGTCTCTCTTCTGTCCTACTCTTCTCAGCACATTGTTATTCATCACCCGATCAGTCCACTTGATCTTCTCCATTCTCCTCCAGCACCACATTTCAAAACTTTCAAAGTATTTTTTTTCCCTTCTTTCTCATGGTCCACATCTCTGCTCTGTACAGTGCAATGTTTCAGATGTAGCACTTCACCAGTTTCTTCCATAATTCCAAGCTTAACTTGCTGGTCAGCAGCTTTTTCTTTTTATTGAATGCAGTTTTGGCCATAGCAATTCTTGCTTGAATTTTACTGTGGCATTGGGCATCCTTTGTCACCAAATTTCCCAAGTTCTTGAACTGTTTCACATCTTCTAGTTTTCTTTGTCGATGGTTATCCACAAAAGATTCTCCCATTATGATATCGGCATCACTTTTTATTTTTCGATGTTGATTTCCAAGCTGTACTTCCTTCCAGTTTTTACCAACTAGTTCATCATATTTTGCAGCTGTCTTTGATTTGTAGCAAGCACTACCAGGTCATCTGCATACTTGATGGTATTAATGAGGCGTCCTCCTAACCTGAAGTTTCCATATCCTTTCAAAACTGCTCTCGCCAGCATTGCTCATACAGGTTGAAGAGACTCGACGATAGACAACATCCTTGTCTGACGCCTCTTCCTATTTCCACACTGCTTGTTTCTCCATAGTTCAGCCACACCTTTACTCCTTTCCAAGGTACAAGTTGAGAATTAGTCTCTGGTCTCTCCAGTTTATTCCTATCTCCTTAAGGATGTTCATCAGTTTTATCGAGTTGACTCTGTCAAAGGCCTTCTACCAGTCAATAAAACAAATACAGACTTCTTCGTTAACAGCCAAAACTCTCTCCGACAATATCCTCACCATGCCAGTGGCATCTCTGGTTCCTTTTCCCTACCTAAATCCAAACTGGTTCTCTCCTGTTACTACTTCAAGTTTGTGTCCCAGCCATCTGTTGATTATTCTTGCAATAATCTTTGCTACGTGTGAGATTAAACTGATTGGCGTGCTGTTTCTTCTCAAGAGCAACCATTGTGAATCAAAAAAGTCCTTAGACCATTCCCCAGTTTCATAGATTTTGTTTATGAGATGTGTGAATGTCTTCAAACCCTCTCTTCCGATTTCTTTCAGCAAATCCATCGGTATGTCTTCATCTCCTGTGGCTTTCCTCCTCTTCATATCCTTAACCACCTTCTCTACTTCAGTTGTCAGTATGCTAGGTCCTTTTTTGTCTTTGTCGATCTCTTCCTCTGTCTCTATTTCATTGCCTTGTGGGCGATGTTCCTTATCGTAGAGTTTCTTTATATATTCTTCCCATACTTTCAGCACCTCCATTTGTTCAATAACCATTTGTCCTCTAGAGTCTTCTGTCCCAAAAGTCCTTACTCCTTTGTTTTCTCTACCTCCCAGCTCCTTTGTTTTCTGATACATAAGGTCATACCTTCCTCTTCTTTATAGGTCCTCTATTTTGTCGCACTTTTCTTTCTCTTTGTCGGTTTTTCTCTTCTGAGTGTGTTGTAAGTCTTCTATATTCTTCTTTATTGACATTTTTTCACTTCCTCCTTTCCTCCATCTTTTCTAGCATCTCATTGGTGATCCATGGTTTCCTCGCTCTCTTTGCCTCCCTCCCAGCTTTGCTCTTCAACATATTCCATAAAAGCTGTTTAACATCTCACCATTGGTCATCCACATTTTCACTTGAATTTGCATCTCTAATTTCCCTAAATTGTTGTTCCAAGGATTCTCTTACTGCCTCATTGTTCTCTCTTAGCTTGTCCAGGTCTGATCTATGCTTTTCTCCTCCCATGCTGTTGTATCCTCTTCAATCTTGTGCTGATGTCTGCAACCAAAGGTCGTGATAAGGATCGACATCAGCAGCTGGCAGAATCTTAGCATCTTCCACACTACCCCTAAACCAGTGTTTGATGAGTATGTAGTCTATCTTGTATCTGTTAATGTTTCCTGGGCTCTTCCATGTGTACAATTTACTTTACTCTTATGGAACCAGGTGTTCATTACCACCAAGTTTCCCTGATAGAATTCCACTAACATCCCTACTCTGTCGTTTCTTCTTCCTAATCCATATTGACCCACGATGTTTGCCTTTCTGTCTTTTCCAATCACACTATTAAAGTCTCCAGTGATTATGATGTTTACTCTTCCTCTGCCATCAGAATGTAATTCTATTTGATCATAAATTTTCTCCACGTCTTCGCCATCATGGTCTGCTGTTGGCAAGTACACTTGTACTATCAGAATGTCCACTGGTTGTGAACTTATTTTCACAAACATTAAACAATCACTATGGCATACTACTTTAGTCACACTTTGAACTATTTGATTTCACACCACTATTGCCACAGCACGTTCAAAACTCTTTCCACCAGTATAAAACATTGTGTAATTACCTAATGTTACTTCACCTCTATCCGCCCACCTCACTTCACTTAAACCCATTATGTTCACTTCACATATGTCCATTTCTCTCTTTAGATTTTCCAGTTTTCCTGATGTCTGAAGCATTCTTACATTCCATGTCCTGATCTTGAACTTAAAATGATCATCTCTTTCAATGACTCCCCCTGAAATACTCCGCACTCAGAGATCTGAATGGGGCAGTAGTTTACCTCCAGAATATTTTACTCCAGGAAGTGCCATCATGATTCCCCATCTTCCGACGTTCAGGAAATATGTCGTAGTCGTTCCAATTCCTTTCCACATTTCAGTATCATGACTGATGAACCAAACTATGATTGGCTTTGCCCATGAGTCTTCAATCTTGATCCATCTAAAGTATCATTTGCTGTGTCCATCAAGTCGAATTGGTGTCCACTGCTGCCCGGTGCCAGCCTACTGAGTTCGCTACACCCACTACCTTGATGTATACATTGGCTTGCAGGGTTGCCTCTTCTGCCAGTTCCTCCGTACCAATGATATTCATCTTCGCCTTCCCTGCCATTGAGATCTTCACCGTTAACCTAGCAAGGGGCCCTCACAAGGTACTATCACCTGGGCTAGGTGAACTAAGGTTTTTGAACAAGGTGTTTCCCCTCCCCCGTATGAAAAGGAAGCAGTGGTTGGGAAGGGAGTGAGACAGGGTTGTAGCCTATCCCTGATGTTATTCAATCTGTATATTGAGCAAGCAATAAAGGAAACAAAAGAAGAGTTCGGAGTAAGTATTAAAATCCATGGAGAAGAAATAAAAACTTTGAGTTTCGCTGATGACATTGTAATTCTGTCAGAGACGGCAAAGGACTTGGAAGAGCAGCTGAACGGAATGGACTGTGTCTTGAAGGGAGAGTATAAGATGAACATCAACAAAAGCAAAACGGGGATAGTGGAATGTAGTTGAGTTGAATCGGGTGATGCTGAAGGAATTAGATTAGGAAATGAGACACTTAAAGTAGTAAAGGAGTTTTGCTATTCGGGGAGCAAAATAACTGATGATGGTCGAAGTAGAGAGGATATAAAATGTAGACTGGCAATGGCAAGGAAAGCGTTACTGAAGAAGAAAAATTGTTAACATCGAGTATAGATTTAAATGTCAGGAAGTTGTTTCTGAAAGTATTTGTATGGAGTGTAGCCATGTATGGAAGTGAAACGTGGACGATAAATAGTTTAGACAAGAAGAGAATAGAAGCTTTGGAAATGTGGTGCTGCAGAAGAATGCTGAAGATTAGATGGGTAGATCATATAACTAATGAGGATGTATTGAATAGGATTGGGGAGAAGAGAAGTTTGTGGCACAACTTGACTAGCAGAAGGGATCGGTTGGTAGGACATGTTCTGAGGCATCAAGGGATCACCAATTTAGTATTGGAGGGCAGCGTGGAGGGTAAAAATCGAAGAGGGAGACCAAGAGATGAATACACTAAGCAGATTCAGAAGGATGTAGGCTGCAGTAGGTACTGGTAGATGAAGCTTGCACAGGATAGAGTAGCATGGAGAGCTGCATCAAATCAGTTTCAGGACTGAAGACCACAACAACAACAACAACAACAACAACAACATACCCCTCCCCCTCCTTTCTCAACAGGATTTGGGACTGGCTATGACAGAGCTGAGTACAAACATAGAACAAACAAGTCTCTGAATACAGCACTGTCCATCAAAACTCCTTTCCGACATATGTAATGATGAGGTAGATTCATTATTCTTTTGAATGTGCAGAGCTTTTTTTTTTTAATTTAATTATCAATGTATGGCTTCAGTTTGTATTCACATATCGAACTAACATTAATTCTTACAGTGAAGTATAACAGCAACCACACCCTGTCAGTAATGCTATTTATGGGGAACTAATAGTGCTGCTGCCAGTTTTGAACTGACAGCTTCATCCTCAGATAGCTGTTCATATTTATAATGTAATTATGATGTACTGGGCTGTTTACTGACTGGACGAAGTTTGAGACCAGTAACTGCACTATTTATTGGTAATAAATGGCATTATTATTAGTTATCAGTTGCTGTTTTTATTTTATTGTAAGAATTGACCCGTAAAGAACAAGTTGCCTTTCTTTACTAGGCTTATGTCCAGTAGCATGTGCTTTGCTCTGAGCGGCTAATGTTCATTTGAGCGTACTCTTAGAGTATGGTACAGTTTCATCAGCTCTTTGTATCTCTTCTGGGAGAAAATTGTTTTATTTGATGTAGCTGGAGAACTCGTGACACAAAGCATCAATTGCGTCTTACCATTAACAGCAATTTTTTGACTCCCAAAGGGGTGTTTAAATTGAGTCAGCCATCCTGATGAAGCATTAAATTATCCTCCAACCTTTTATGAAACTCTGCTGCTTTTGCTATCAATGTCGAACCTGGTATGGGAAAATTTCTGCTCTCTTCTGCAGGAACCAATAATGCAATGCTTCATCTGGCTTCACATAAGTTGAAGTTCTCAGCCACTTATGGTTTGACGGTCCAACTTGGCTGTCAACATTATTTTTTTGACTGCAGATTATCCCTTTTGTAATGTATACCTTCTAATTTATTTTCTATCGTTAGAGCAACACATTTAGGTTTATCTGTCACATGTAAATCTCTGTACTGTGCAGCACATGTAATTCTCTGTACTGTCAAAAACAAGAAATAATGCGATATAGACTAATAACACCCACTGTCAGTTATCCATTTCGGAAACTGTTGTTGATTATTGACTATTTCTAATCTCTGTCTACAGCTGGAAAAGTAGTCAACAACACATTCCTCTTGACGATGTCGAACATTATACTTTCATTTCATATCAACACAAAGAAAGAATGCTGAATTTCAGTTCCTAGGTAAAGGGCTTGGCAAATCACCAACATATATGTTACAAGGAAGATTCCCTGCATTTATCTAATGATAAAATGGAAAGGATGACAGCCAATGTGTAAAATTACAGATCAATATCCTCAACATTGGTTTGCTGCAGAATTCTTGAACATACTGTGAATTCGAATTCATACATTTCCTTGAGACAGAAAAGCTTCTGTCCACAAATCAGCATGGATTTAAAAGGCATAACTAGAGCAAAATTCATCTTGCTCTGTCCTCCTATGATATCCCATGAACTATGAATGAAGAGCAACAGGCAGATTCCATATTCCTAGATTTCCAGAAGGAGTTGGACATGGTGCCCCACTGCGTATTGTTAATGAAGGTCCACCATAGGGCTTAGGTTCCCAGATATGTGAATGGCTCAACGATTTATACAGTGGTAGAACCCAGTGCATTGTCCTCAAAAGCAAATGGATACTGTCAGGAGTGCCCCATGGACATATGATAGGACCACTCATGTTTTCTATATACATAAGTTATGTGACAGACGGGATGAACAACAGTCTGTGGATGTTCGCTGATGACACTGTGGTGAATGGGAGGGTGTCATCATCGAGTGAGTGTAATAGTATACAAGAGGACTTGCACAAAATTTCTAGTTGGTGTGATGAAGGGCAGCTTGCTCTAAATGTAGAAAAAATAAATTAATGCAACTGAGTAGGAAAAACAATTCCGTAATTTTTGAATACAGCATTAGTAGTGTGCTGCTTGACACAGTCATGTCGATTAAATATCTAGGTGTAAAGGTGCAATGCGATATGAAATGGAATGAGCACTCAAGGACAATAGTGGAGAAGGTGAATGTTGACTTTGGTTTGTTGGGAGAGTTTTAGGAAAGTGTAGCTCATCTGTGAAGAAGACTGCATATAGAACAAAAGTGCGACCCATTCTTGAGTACTGCTTGATTGTTTGGGATCCCTACCAGGTCGGATTAAAGGAAGATATCGAAACAGTTCAAAGGCAGGTGGCTAGAGTTGTTACTGGTAGGTTCGATCACCACACAAGTATTATAGAGATGCTTCATGAACTCAAATGAGAATCTCTGGTGGGAAGACAATAGTCTTTTTGTGAAACACTGTTGAAAAAATATAGCGAACAGACATTTGAAGCTGCCTGCAGAAAGATTCTACTGCCACCAATGTACATTTCACATAAGAACCAGGAAGATAAGAGAAATTATGGTTCATACAAAGGCAATAGACCATCATTTTTCCCTTGCTCTGCTCGTGAGTGTAACAGGAACTCTGTCATGCATCATACAGTGGGTTGTGGAGTATATATGTAGACGTAGACTATGCGATTAGGCTTTGCATCAGCTTCCAGTGGTAAAATGTGAGACACATGTACATTGTGTATTGTAAATGAAAATATTCATTCTGATTATAACAAGTCTTTCCCTCCCCTTTTGAAAACATCGCAGGATACTCCGTACTTTGACAATTTGGAACTTTCTGTATTACATTTATGTGATTAATTTGTGTATTTTATTCATTTAACTTTTGTTTAATTGTTATATTATTACCTTAACTCAGATGATCCATACTGTGCTGTAACTTAGATGTACTGGATACACTTACTATGTTTCAAACTTTAAACCCTAAGGAAGTTTGTCATATGTTCTTTGATTTCATCTTTCATAGCTACTTTTTGAATGTGTCATTTGCATTTTTATGTTGCCTGAATGGTCACTTGGCTTTTTGAAAATGCACTGTTCATGACTAAGTGAAGCATAAAAGCTTTATTCAGTGTTTTATTTTGTTGCTTGTGTCACAGTCTCATGAACTGTATCAATATTACATGGATTGTTTGCATGCTAATATTGTTGAAGGCTGTTTTGTTTAGTGTCAGCTATCCTATTTCTACAAATATCTTCTGCATTCATACATGTGAAAAACAATGTATAGATAATTAAAGTCAGTTGATATAGCTCATTGAAAGTGCTTGTGAAACTTGGAAGCTGAAGGACTCTTGAATAATAGCTCAGAACTAGGTAATCATTTTGGAACTAAAATGGTGAATTTTCATAACACAAGTTATTCAAGTAAGCTGCAGAAAAGACAAAGATGTTGTGAAGAACCTAATGCATATGTTTGAGTCAACAACATTTGTCATTAAAGAGATAGCTGCAAAGAATGAGAAAAGAGACAAGTTATTGTTGGAGGCCAAGTAAATACTGAGTACTTTGACAAATTTTGTGTCCGTATGGTATTTATATTTTTTTTTAAATTTCTCTGTAAGACACATTATCCATGTATGGAGTGTTCGGTAATGTCTGACTGGTCTTCTCCATTCAGTGGTCCACCACCCTTCCTTATGAGCTATTAAAATGTGATGTGATTTGAGAAAATTAAAATCTATGGAAAAAATGTTCTTAGAAATAAGTTAAAAATTCTTATATAAATGATTTTTGATACAAACAACTCCCGACTATACCAAAGTTTTGATTCTCGGCTAAAGGACAATGGTCATACTGAAGAAAAGTAAATAAAAAACCAAAAAATTGGATGATTGTTTACCCAAAGTGAACTAATAGTAATTGATACAAAATATAGTGTGTTTTAAGTGGGAATTTGTAAATGGGTTACCAATGTCCAGCAAGAAGCACACAAATAAATGCAGTGTGTTTTAAAATGTGACTTGTACCGTGTCTTTCAAATAGAGTGAATAGCAATTTCCACTAAAAACTTGTACTTTTGGTATCCGTGTTTTCAGCGATTAGTGCCTTCTACAATCTGCATTAACTCAGATAATCGGGAGCTCTCTGTACATGTTCTTAAAGGTGAAAAATGGAAATAAAAGCTAATACAGTGTGTTAAAAAACTATTTAAAAAAAGTAAATAATAGCAAATTTGCTGCATGGCTTGACTAGAGCCAAATTAACAAACCTTTGTTCTCCAGTGTATTAATAGGCTAAATACACTGATGTCAGAAAAGTCATGGAATACTGATACTGTGTGTGACCACCTGTTGCCTGGTGTAGAGCAGCAACTTGATGTGGTATCGACTCGTGAACTGACCACTCAATTATGTCCCATAAATGTTCGATGCGATTCATGTCAGGTGATCTGGGTGGCCAAATCATTTGCTCAAATTTTCCAGAAGTGCTTCAAACCAATCATGAACATTTGTGGTCCAATGACATGACATTGTTGTTTGGGACTATGAAGTCCATGAAAGGTGCAAATGGTCTCAAAGTATCTGATCATAACCATTTCCAATCAATGATCAGTTCAATTGGACCAGAGTACCCAATCGATTCCAAGTAAGCAAAGCGCACACCATTACGGAGCTGCCACCAGCTTGCACCGTGGCTGGTTGATAACTTGGGTCCGTGGCTTCATGGGGTCTGTGCCACACTCGAACCCTGCCATCAACTTTTAGCAATTGAAATTGGGACTTGTCTGACCAGGTGACGGTTTTTCAGTCATTTAGGGTCCAGTTGGTATGGTTATGAACCCAGGAGAGGCACTGCAGGGGATGATGTACCAGTAACAAGGGCACTTGTGTTGGCTGTCTGCTGCCATAGCTGAATACATCTACACCTATATCTACATCTACACTATGTGATCAGAAGTATGCAGCACCCCCCATCAGTAATGCTGGAATTCAGTATGGTGTTGGCTCAGTCTTAGCCTTGATGACAGCTTCCACTCTCACAGGCGTACATTCAGTCAGGTGCTGGAATGTTTCTTGGGGAATCACAGCCCATTCGTCACGGACTACTGCACTGAGGGGAGGTATTGATGTTGGTCGGGGAGGCCTGGCATGAAGTCCAGCGTTCCAAAACATCTCTATAGGACTTAGGTCAGGACTCTGTGCAGGCCAGTTCATTACAGGGATGTTATTCTCATGTAACCACTCTGCCACAGGCTGTGTATTATGAACAAGTGCTCGATCGTGTTGAAAGATGCAATCGCCATCCCGAATTGCTCTTCAACAGTGGGAAGCAAGAAGGGGCTTCAAACATCAATGTAGGCTGTGCTGTGATACAACAGGGGGTTCAAGTCCCCTCCATGAAAAACATGATCACACCATAATACCACCACCTCCGAATTTTGCTGTTGGCACTACACACACTGGCAAATGACGTTCACCAGGCATTTGCCCTACCCACACCCTGTCATCGAATCGCCACACTGTGTTCCATGATTTGTCACTCCACACCATGTTTTTCCACTGTTCAGTTGTCCAATGTTTACGCTCCTTACACCAAGCGAGGCGTCATTTAGCATTTACCGGCGTGATGTGTGGCTTATGCGCTGCCACTTGACCATGAAATCCAAGTTTTCTCACTTCCCACCTACCTGTTATAGTACTTGCAGTGGATCCTGATGCAGTTTGGAATTCCTGTGTGATGATCTGGATAGATGTCTGCCTATTACACATTACGACCCTCTTCAACTGTTGGCGGTCTCTGTCAGTCAACAGACGAGGTCGACCTGTACGCTTTTGTGCTGTAACTGTGCCTTGACATTTCCACTTCACTATCACATTGGAAACAGTGGACCTAGGAATGTTTAGGAGTGTGGAAATCTCGCGTGCAGACATATGACACAAGTGACACCCAATCACCTGACCACTTTCAAAGTCCGTGAGTTCTGCAGAGCACCACTTTCTGCTCTCTCACGATGTCTAATGACAACTGAGGTCGCTTGTATGGAGTACCTGGCAGTAGATGGCGGCACAATGCACCTAATATGAAAAGTGTATTTTTTGGGGGTGTCCAGATACTTTTGATCACATAGTGTACATCTACATAAATACTTCGCAAGCCACCATACCATACGGTGCTTGGCGGAGGGTACCCTGTACCACTACTTGTCATTTCCTTTTCTGTTCCACTCGCAAATAGAATGACGAAGAATAACTGTCCACAAACTTCTGTATAAGCCCTAATTTCTCATATCTGATCTTCGTGTTCTTTACCCGCAAGGTATGTTGGCGGCAGTAGAATTGTTTCGCAGTCAGCTTCAAATGCTGGTTCTGTAAATTTTCTCAATAGTGTTTCTCAAAAAGAAAAAGAAAAAGGAAAAGGAAAAGGAAAAAAAAAGAAACCTTCCCTCCAGGGATTCCCATTTGAGTTCCCAAAGCATCTCTGTAATACTTAAGTGTGGTTCGAACCTACCAGTAACAAATCTAACAGCCCGCCTCCAAATCGCTTCGATTTCTTCCTTCACTCTGACCTGGTACGGATTCCAAACACTCGAGCAGTATCCAAGAATTGGTCGCACCAGCCTTATTTTGCTGCACTGTCATAACAGATATGTTCATCATACGTCCCACATTGATTTCTGCAGTTATATCACACAGTGCTACTTGGCTTTTAGCACTGACAACGCTTCACAAACACCGCTGTTCTCGGTTATTAAGTGAAAGCCATTGGGCACTGTGTTGTCTGTGGTGAGAGGCAAAGCCTGAAGTTTGGTTGTTATTGGCACACTCTTGACACTATGGAACTCAGAATATTGAATTCCCTAATGATTTTCAAAATGAGATGTGCCATGCATTTAGCTCCAACTACCATTCCACATTCAAAGTCTGTTAATTCCCATCGTTTGGCTGTAATCACATGAACAACCTGAGTACAAATGACAGTTCCGGCAAGCACTGTCCTTTTATACGTTGTGTGCTTTATACTGCATGCAAATTTCCATCCCATGGCTGTTGTCACCTCACTGTACATGTTATAGATCACCTTATTGAGCTGAAACTGGAGAAAAAGAAAAAAATGGATAAAAAGTTGTAATTTGACTGGTTACAATGAAATAATTTTGTTTGAATAAAATCACTGTGTTTGAATAGTCATTGTGTCCAAAATTATTTAAATCCATAGATTTTAAATATGATTATGGTGAAGGATATTACAAATAAAGTGGACAGGTCAAATATATGATGAGGGGATGTCAGTTTATGAGTATAAGAACCTGGGAGCATGTGGGCACTGGGGATGGATGTAGCTATAAATTACATGTAGGTTGGTGGTGCTTGTTTTCAGCAGTCAATCTTAGTTATTTCATCTGTAAATTGAATGGCAGCATGAAAGCTCTCAGTGGTTGAGGAGTACTGTTAGTGAAGGTCTTAGTTTATTAAACGATAAAGCATTGGTGCACATGTAGAAGAAGCGGAAATCTGTGCCTGTAGTTTCCTAATCCCCCCCTCGCCCCCCCCCCCCCCCAAAAAAAAAATCTTGCGTTGAGCCTGTCAGTTTGTGAGCATCGTCTGTAGCCTCATTAAAAAGTGATTACCTTTGTTTATTTGTTTTAAGATATTCTTCTATTAAGGGGAGCCCCATATTGGTTTACACTTTATTTTTTTCCCATCATCCATGATGCACCATCTGGTGCATCATCACAGTTGCAGATGTGTAGTACTGTTGTCTAACAATTACTAGATATGTAATCCCTATGTAGTACAGTCCATTCTCCCAACTACTGTCATTATGTGAATGGAACACATGGAGTGTGATCATCAAGGACAGTGTTGAACGATGTGGTTTCTGTGGAAGGTGGAAGTAAAAACACCTCTCAACATTTCAAGAGTGAAAAAGCATATTCAGGAGAATAAGTACATCATATTTATGGAAATGGAGGCAGCCACAGAACTTGTTAGAAGCAGTATGCAGTGCCTAGTGCACTGACATGTTAAGCTTGGGAAGGTGTCTGCCAGGTTGGTTCCCAAATCACTGTATGTAGCACAAACACAACAGTGCGAGGGATGTGCAGTGATCTCATTCAACACCTCATTCAGGATCCAGAATGTTTCTTGTCCAAACTCATGACTGGTGACGAGACTTGGCTCCAGTACCATGAGGCGGCGACCAAAGCCCAATCGATGCAGCAGCATCATATAGGCAGCACCCTATTGAAGAAAATCTATACATCATCTTCAGTAGAAAACACATGGTCACAGTCTTTTCAGACAAGGATGCAATCCTCCAGGGACCGCCATTTAACAGTAAGGCATATGTGGAGACTCTTTGGAGATTGCACCATGCAGTTCAAAAGAAATGTTGAGGAAAATGGGTGGAAGGACTGCTCTTGCAACATGATAGCATTCATCCCCGTATGAGTCAGACAAACATGGCTGCCATTGCTGACATGGTATTGCAGGGAGTGCCACACCACCCATATTTTTTCTGATGTGTCCCTTTCTGATTACCACATATTTTGGGCTACTAAGAAATCTCTGCGATCATTTCACAGATCTCCATGAACTGCAAGCAGCTGTCCTGTGGTGAGTGCAACACACACCTAAAAGGTAATCCGGGGGGTGCTGATAGAAGTTAGAAGTAACTACATCAGCGGTGCAAGTGGGTGCAGCTTAGTGAAGACTATGTGGAGACACTGTATGTATGTACTGAAGGTGAGGTGTAGAGTTTCTTAGTGAGTGGGAGGGGCGGGTGGGAGGGTCACACACACAATAAGGTTTAACTTATGCAAGCTTCCGTCAGAAGAGTTGAAGGGGAGGGAAGAGGGGTGAAGTAAAAGGATTGGAGAGATTTATGAAAATAGAGGCAGTTCAAAAAATCAAAAAAGTCACCCACAACCCCAGGTCAAGGGAGACTTACTGGATGGGATGAAAAGGAAAAACAATTTTATTGTCAATGGAACGCCCCTCGTAGCTAATGAGATTATTTGGCTTTGATTGCCTGCAAGAATAGTATCGTACAGTTTCACTCCGTTTGTTTTATACATTAGGCATTAACCCTACTTTCATCTAATAAGATGGAAAATAAGATCAGATTTAAATTATGAGAAGGAACAAGAGATACTGTTGATTGTTGAGAGTGATACTGGAATGGGGTTGGGAGACATGTGAGAAACCTTGTTTGTTATATTAACTGGAAAAAGTTTTTGATCATTTCAGTTGAACCAGATTCCAGGAAATACTAAAGTAAATTTGAGTAGGCTGGTAAGATCAAATTCTTAATTTATACTACGTATCGGAAAGCAAAATTAATTCTCAAGATTGGACACACCAAGAGTGTTAAAAGTGTTGGAGAAGCAAGACTAGGTTGTGGCATGCATCCTAAAGTAACATATGGAAAGTACCTTCTGAGAGGCATCGGCAAAATTTGGATTTTGTAACGTGTGGGGGTGAATAGTTAATAATGTGAAACATGCATGTAGTAGATATAGCCAAAATTGGGTTGTGGGGAGGGGGGGGGGGGTTGGGAATCTACACAATAAATGATAAAGTGTAACTGGTGTTCGAATCATTATGACATTAGAAATTAACGTTGGAAAGAAAAAGTGCTAGAGAATATCTTGCAATAACAATTCCCTTTCATAAGAGAGAACAGTTGACCAAACTGGAAAAAGTTATTGCATCAGTGAAACCTGTTTTCCAGTTGCCATGACCACTGAGACATTCACAAAAAGATGATCTCTGCAATCTGAATTCTAGACTTAAGAGAAATTAATAAAAACTATTCAGAGAACTTGTTGTAAAATAATAGAAAACATGAGATTGATAGGCAAAATAACACACAAACTAGTTCTGCAGTGAGTTAGGAGGAAATCTACTTTCGCAAATATCATTAATAGAAAATCTAATGAGATATTCCATATTTTGAGATGCAATTGTCTTCTGTGTGATTCTATAGATGGTGAGACAAAACGGATATGGAAGTAGGAACCAGAAGAGCTCAATTGATTGATACCTTAGAGACCAGTAGAAAAGACAGGGTGTTTCAAAACGAATATATGGGTTTTAAGGCTTTGTAGCATATGATACATTCAGCTTACAGTTATAGCGCATCTAATGAAAGAGAAACTCAAACAGGTTTTTTTCTTTTTTCCTTTTTTTTTTTAAACAGGGTGTTCAATGTGACCACCGCACATTGAGCCAATAGAGATTTCTTCCCAAACCTTGATCATTGTGGGTGGAGTAATTGTTGCAACAATGCTGTTTCTAAAGTTGGGTAGATCAGATGTAGTGGGGACACATGCAGGTGATCCTTTATGAACCTCCAAAGATAAAAATCACATTGTGTCAGATTGTGTGTTAATGTAGAGGTCATGCAAAACAAACTCTGTCATCTGGTCCCTTGTAGCCAATCCAGTGATCTAGTATAACATTGTTTAATCAATCACATGTTGAGTTATGCCAGTCAGGCAGTGGTTTAGCTTCTTACAGTTGAGGAAAGAGCTCTAATTCTAGGACATGAAGATAAGAAATGACGTTTACAGTTGCTTCACCAAAAAATAAGGCTCATAAACTTTCCTCCGGGATATAGCACAAAAAAACATTCAATTTCGAGGGAACGCCATTGCAACTGTGCCATCTCATGGGGATTTGCTGACCCCCTAGGTGCACGCAATATGTGTGTTCACATTTTCACTTAGGTGAAATGTTGATTCATCACGGAAAACAACTCAATCCACAAAATCTTTGTTGTCATGTAGCAACGTTCTGTTTGCAAAGTTGGCATGTAAATTGTAGTCTTTAGAGTATGTAACAACTGCAAATGATACGGATGTAGTTATAAGCATCTCCTTAAAAATCTCCACACAGATATCACTGGAATTGCTAATTCACGACTTGCCTTCTGAATTGATTCGTTGGGGCTATACATGAAAGACTCTCACAGATTCAATACATTCTTCAGCCACTTTTGGTTGTTCCATGTCCTCTCCTTTGCCCACAGGTATATAATCAAAAGTATTTCAGTTGCTCTTTCATTTGTTGCTCTTATATTTGTGAGTTGAATGTAATATAGCTACATAGTCGTAAAACCTGTATATTCATTTTGAAAAATCCTGTATTGGCAATTAAGGAAGAAACAGAAGATTGAGATAAATGAAAACTATGCACCATACCATAATAGTCTGAGGAAGAATGGATGAACTTTGCTGACATTAAGTGGACCAACCAGTAGGGAGAATATGATGATGATATTGCTGTGTAGTCTCTTCACAGAATGGGTCCCTAGTTGTCATGCCAAAAACAGCAAAGTCATTGCATCTAAGAATTATTATTTGTACAGTGTCATTATTAAGTTGTAACATATTTGTTGTAATTATGAGTGAGGATATTTTTATCTAATAAGCCAGTTTTTATATGCTGAAATTTATCCAATAATCTGGCAGCTGACCAAAATATTAATGTGTTTTCCATATATGTTTGCCATGTGCTTCTCTGATTTCCTCAGTATTGTGGAAATTTCTCATAATTAATTATGTAATCTTCTTTTACATTCTAAGTTAACGATTGATTGTGTAAAACTATGTCTACCTATTCCATGAAAATAATATTTTTGTGTGAAGGTTAGATATGTGGAATCAAAACACAAATGCAATATTATGATGCAAATGTATACTTTCTTGTTCAACTTATTTTATGTACATTATCCCAGTAGTCTAGGTAGCATAAAAATTAAGTTCTGTTGTATGCAACAAGGTTTCTGTTGATAATTTGCTACTGCTTGTGAAATGCTTTTCTACCCTCGGTGTCTGTTCTGTATATTTTAGAGGCGTAATGATGATGGAAGACAAGTAACTACAAAAGATACATGGGAATAAAGATATAATGTAATTGGCTTATAGACGCCATCAAATATTTAAATTTAGTTTCAGTCTTCCAAAACTGCTCATTCGTTAATTAAGAGAAAAAAGGTGTCGGAAAGTGTTTTCCATTGCTCTTGTGTCTCCAATATTTGTCACCCAGTAGATATGTAGTTATTGTTCAGGTTGAAAATATACAGCTCATTTTCCTTTATTTCATGTAGCTGTTGAAATCCAGCAAAGATTGAACTTGCTCTACCTACCATCCATTTTCACAGCTACGCATCCTGCCTATTTCCATTTCGGTTGCATTACAATCTTAATTGCATCTTCACTCCTGACTGTTCTTTTACCCATTTGTTTGTTTTCCTACCTCTGTGTTCCTTAATGTGCATCTCTTAGTTCACTGAGGAACCATCAGTTTTTGAATGATTTTTGCATCTATCACAGCCCTATGTCAAAATTGATAAAACACACTGGTTGTAAATTTTGCTTTTGAGAAACGTTGTAAGCCTTGTCTTGAAAACTTTAGTTAGTTTACCGAAAGCATTTGTTTATTCCTTTTGCTGTCCATCCAGTTTTAGTCTTCAACTGCCCTAACTGCGCAAACTTATAAAATGGGGTTGGACTTTATTGTTAACTAGCTGAGTACTCGGTGTTGTCTGGTTATGTATTTATTCGAGTCTTCTACTAGTCCAACTCATCCACATATCTCCCCCCCCCCCCCCCCTGTCAATTCCCTCCTCTCTTCATCTGCTCCTTCCCCCTCTATCTCCTCCCCCCCCTTTAATTCCATTCCCTCCCCCCCCCCATTTCCATGTTTATCTCCTCCCCTTTCCTTTCTGTGTCCATCTCCTCCTCTATCCTATCTCTGTCTATTTCCTCCTCCCGTCTGTCTGCTCTCCTCCTCCTCCTCAATCACTCTGCCTACTTCTTCCCCTCCCCCCTGTCTCTGCCCATCTCCTCCTCCTCCAACCCCTCCTCCTCCTCCTCCTCCTCCTCCTCCTGCTCGTGCCTATCTCCTCCTTCCCCCTTACTGTCTATCCATCTCTTCGTTCTTCCTTCTCTCTCCACGTTATCACACTCACCCCAATATGAGGCTGGTGATTCTTACCTGTGCAGTATTTGTTTTCAGACTGTAATTTATGAATATGACCAAACTTGATTGAAATCATTCCAGGGGTTTAGGAGGAGCTTTTTACCTTTGCTCGCGTATGCACGTTTCAAATATATTTCACACATATTTCACCTATGTGTCTAGTGAATTTTTCCACGCACTTTCATTTTCACACAGCTCAATGTTTGTGACATTGTATTTCCTGAATTATCTACTGTAAAATGATGTAATTGTGCAGGTACATTCAGTGACGTATGTGGATACTGTCTGCAAAATGTATTGTGAATAGAGTTAGTAGTAAAGAAATAATAAATTAAAATGTCATGCACGATGTGCAGGTTTTCATGCATCTCAGTGTTTAAGTCGTACTCCTGAACTAAATGTAGTACAATATTGTAATTTTTATGGTATATTCAGTGTTATATGTGAGTACTGTGCCCGGCTTCTGTGGCTGAGTGGTTCTAGGTGCTTCAGTCCGGAACCGTGCTGCTGCTACGGTCGCAGGTTCGACTCCTGCCTCAGGCGTGGATGTGTGTGATGTCCTTAGGTTGGTTAGGTTTAAGTAGTTCTAAGTCTAGGGGACTGATGACCTCAGATGTTAAGTTCCGTAGTGCTTTGAGCCATTTTGGGAATACTGTCCGCAAAATGTGACGCGAATACTGTTAGTGGTAAAAAGTAATATATTAAAAATGTCATGCTTCATGTTGCAGTTTTACTGCATGAAGAGAAAAAAGTGTAGCAAGTAATAAACTTTTTTTCTTTCATTATTTTGTGGGGGCCATCAGTGAGAAAAGTTTTGTAAACGTTTGAATTTATGTGCAAAGTTTGTTGAAAGTCCCTAAGTGCTCTCATTCTCAAATACTAGATGACTAAATTACGGATGTTCTCACATCGTGGACTACACTGCTTTCTCATCCCCACCACCACACCTTTGATAGGTGGGTGGTTCTTACTCCCACAGTGATTCTTTCCTGACAGTAAATGGTATGTGTATTAAGTTTGGTTGAAATCAGTGCATCAATTCAAGGGGTGATGTGGAACAAGCATGCATGCATGCATGCATACATACATACATCATACTTACATCCATACATTTTTATAATTTGTATGGATTTGTACAATTCTATTTTTGATTATTGATTATACATTATTTTAGTCTTATTATAATTGAATTTCAGGCCTATTTTCAAACATGGCCAATTAGATGAAATAATCAGCACTAAAAGCCAACAGCACATCATCATCATCAAAAATGCAGGTGATTTAGGTTGTTGTTGTGGTCTTCAGCCCGAAAACTGGTTTGATGCAGCTCTCCGTGCTATTCTATCCTGTGCAAGCCTCTTCATCTGTGAGTAACTGCTGGAACTTACATCCTTCTGAATCTGCTTGCTGTATTTATCTGTTGATTTCCCTCTATGATTTTTACTCCCCACACTTCCCCCCTCCCCCCCCCCCCCCCCCCCAGTACTAAATTGGTGATCCCTTGATTGCACCACAAATTTCTCTTCGCCCCAGTTCTATTCAGTACCTCCTCATTAGTTACGTGATCAATCCATCTAATCTTCAGCATTCTTCTGTTGTACCACCTTTCAGATGCTTCTATTCTCTTCTTGCCTAAACTGTTTATTGTCCATGTTTCACTTCCATGCATGGCTTCACTCCATACAAGTATTTTCAGAAAGGACTTCCCAACGATACGTAAATCTATACTCGATGTTAACAAATTTCTCTTCTTCAGAAACGCATTTCTTGCCGTAGCCAGTCTATGTTTTACATCCTCTCTACTTCGACCATCATCAGTTATTTTGCTTTCCAATTAGCAAAACTCCTCTACTATTTGAAATGTCCCATTCCCTAATCTAATTCCCTCAGCGTCACCTGATTTAATTCAACTACATTCCATTGTCCTTGTTTTGCTTTTGTTGATGTTTATCTTGTATCCTCCTTTCAAGACACTGTCCATCAGTTCAGCTGCTCTTCCAAGTCCTTTGCAGTCTCTGACAGAATTGCATCATCGTCGGGAAATCTTAAAGTTTTTATTTCTTCTTCCCGAAATTTAATTCCTCCTCCAAATTTTTCTTTTGTTTCCTTTTTCCTGCTTGTTCAGCATACAGATTGAATAACGTCGGTTATAGGCTACAACCCTGTCTCACTCCCTTCTCCCTGTTTCGCGAATGTCCCATTAAAAGTAATTTGCCTTTGCCCCTCTTTGGGAATCTGAAAGCTTCATCTAGGACCCCTGTGAATAGTTAGGGTAATACAGAATTTTTTGCGTAACTTCTCTTCCAGTTCTAATTTTTGCACTTTCTCTGAAGTATAATGGATGCTGTAACATTTATATGTATGTGTTGCTTAGTATGCTAATGGTTGAAACAGAGCTTCGTTTCTGAAGTGATGTTGTTGCAGGTTTTCTTGATTGTTTAGCTATAGACATGTTATTCTCCAAAGTTACAAAGTTGCTGCTGGTATTGCACCCCTGTGTGCTAGATTGCCCTTGCTCTCACTCACTCTGGTGCTGGTCATTGTGCTTGGTGGTGGTGCTGGTTGGTGTGTTGTGTCGTGGGGGAGGGGGGGGGGGGGGGGGCGGGCTGCACACATCTGTACATACATTTTGTGTGCATGCTCTGGTTACTGTACAGCAGGCTGTTCCAATGCTACCCCATGGGACAAGGGCACTTGTACCCATCCCCCATCATACTCTCGGGCAGGCACTCGGCCACGAAACATGATCATGTATGTTGTGGACTGGCTGTAAGACTGCCCACACCTCAGCAATTTGCTCACCCCTGCCCATGTCTTCTAGTTTTTGGCCTGATGAATAGCATCTCAAATGACAGTTTAATGAAAAGTTCGAGAAGAAGTCTATTGTATGTCTTTGTGGCACAAAGAGGAATACAATAATTGCATCTTGGAAGATTGGAGGCAGAAGTAGTTGTGATTTAGCACTACACAGAGAGTAAAATGATGCTAAAATTGCTTATATTGATTGTTATTTGCATGTTACGTGTACACCAAAAATATATTAGTGGGCCATCTGCACGAGGTGAATATAGTGCAACATACAAGTGTGACTGGCAAAAAACTGTGTGTGCACTTTAGCTGAACCTTCCTCTGACATTTTAAGTAATGATCTGGCATCTTTTTTCTGTTTATAAAATGGATGTTGCTGTAAATTTAAGCATCCATGCAAATTGGTTCACACCCAAGGTTTGATCTGTTAATGCTCAAAACAAAACAAGAAATCACCTGACAAAGTGAAATGTTTCTCATTAAAGTTGAAGTTCTGCTTGTAAGAAATTTTTTCATAAATTTTGTGCAGGCATCATATGTGTATGAAGAAATGATTCAGTGAGTGACTGAATATTCTCAGATTTTAAAGGAGAGGGTAGGCCCTTGTAGAAATTAGTTCTTTTGAAATTACATTATTGTAACTTTAACTTTTAAATAAAGTGAATGTTTGTGAAACAAATTACTTGAATTTTTGTTCCCCTACAGAGTCACAGTGAGGGGGCTGTGGTACATAATACTAGCAAGTTTGTATGCATCTGACGTCTGATAATAATTGAATGTAGTAATGTGTTGATCTTCCCAGAAAACCGCATTTTTCGTGCTTTTATTATATTTAATTTTTCTGTAACTTCTTACAGTTGATCCCACAGGTTAAAAAGTACTAAAGTATTCTTGTTATTCATTCTTTTATAGTTCCCAAATAGGTAAATACGTGTAGATGCCACAGGGTGAAACATTCTTTTTGTCCATTTCTCAACAGTAAGTGCATCGCATGAAGTTCCACCCCATTCTTAGTGTTGGGCTGTGCACGAGTCAAATTATGTGATGTACTGCTCTGCTGACTTGATCAGAAAATTTTATTGACCAGCCTGGATCAATTCACTGCACTTTACACTTACTGTACATTAATATTCTAAAAAAGAGTTGCTGGTGCTGCTTTGGTCCACAAAACAGTTTTAAAATAGTCACTAGTCCCATACCTGCAACAATAAAACTGAGTTCAAAAGTCTCTCAGATCTCATCACTAGGTTGGAAAACAAGCACTGGAAACAGTAAGTAAATTGAAACGTCCTGGCAGATTAAAACTGTGTTCCATACTGGGACTCAAACCTGGGACCTTTGCCTTCCATAAGAAAGTGCTCAATCAGCTGTGAGCACTGGTTGTAAGTCGTGATTCGGTAGCTCAGTCCGTGAAAGGCAAAGGTCCTGGGCTTGGGTCTTGGTCTAGCAAACGGTTTTAATCTACCAGGAAGTTCCATAACAATTCATTCTGATCATTACATTGGTTCCAAAAGGTTTCTAGTGTCTCCCACTGGTAATCTCATCCATCAACAAAAAAGGATAACAGTCCAAAGTCAGAAGGTGAAGGACACACACAAAAACACATCAAGTTCACTCTTCAGCAAACAAGATTTACTGTCTCATAGTAAACCTTGTGAATTCTGTGTTGTTCATTGAACACTAGCTCCAGCTAGCTAATAGCTCCATGCTCTACTATGCAGCCTTTTTTGTACTGAGTATGAGTAAGACAACTGAGCTGCAACATTCATCTAGAAAACAGGCAGATGACAAAGCTGGTTTCCATCCACATAATTATTTTCAGTCTGGCCTTTCGCCATTCAGCCACAGGGCCAAATCCAGACATTTTCATTGGCCATTACCATATTACATTAATAGCATTCAGCAAACAGTTGCTTCCTGTCAACGGTTATCTAAGTTTATATCCAACAGGTGCCAAAATATTGGTCATTTTGAGGAAATCACTCACCCTAGAAAATGCCAGTCAGCTCAACCCATTTAGCAGGATTAAGGGAAGACCAGCTCTTTTTCCCCAGGAAGGGCAAAAGTCTCATTCTGCTGGATCCCAGAAACCAGTCTTGTCACACACAGTAGCCGCATGATGAGCTTACAGTGAAGGCTGGCCAGAAAATGAAATAGTACAAGAGGTATTGCTGATATTTTCACAAACTTGGAGCAGTAGTAGTAGTAGTAGTAGTAGTAGAAGGGTGAGGGTGGCAGTGGTGGTGGTGGTGTAAAACTAGTGTGCAACCAGCAAAGAATAGTTCAACTAATGTAAAGATGTATTGCATTTTCTATGTGTGGGTATCATGCATGAAAAAAGACTTAGCTGCTTTAAACATAAGATTATACCACTTTGTCTCATCATTAAAATCATTTTTGATCCCTGTGGTGGTGTTGTAGAGCATACTTAAAATAATAAAATGACAGATGTTTTAGATATGGTGTAGTGCCCTTCCTCAGTACATAGACACATTGAGGCTCGCCACTGAATAACATCTGAAATGTCGGTTATTTTATTGTCTCAGTCTTGTGTTTTATATGAATATGAGGCATTATGCTCAGAAGGCCATGGATTTCTATTATTTTTAGTGTTTTGTCTACTCTGCTCTGTGTGTGTGTGTGTGTGTGTGTGTGTGTGTGTGTGTGTGTGTGTGCATACATGTATACACGTACATATCAAGTCTAATACTACTGACATAGAAATTATTTTTAAACTGTTTTCTTTTTCTTAACTCGTGCTGTTCCAAATTTCTTTCTCTTCATATTTGTAGCAATGGCCTCACCAACTTGCATTACAGCTCCTAATTTTTAGCCTGTCTTCCTCTAAAACCAAGTCAGTTCTGTGGCAATGTTTGTTTGCAGTCTTCCCAAGCTAAGTCTCTTAATTATTCTCTGTTACAACTGAGACAACTTTAGTTCATTTCATGAAAACATATGTAATAAAGCATCATGTGATTGTCTCATATTCGGCTTTCATTGTACATTATCAAAGACATGTCCACACTTCACAATTTTTCTGCTATCTTTCATGCTGTCTCACCCATTTGATTCATGACGTGATGTCACACTTCCCTTCGTGTTTCTGTTTTCACTTAATTTCTTTGTAAGCAGTCTACTGTAGTATTTCTCTCCAATACCCCCTTCCTATATTTGGTTCATTACAGAGCACCCCACTAGCTGCTGCTGTTTGCTTTCTTTCCTTCAGATAATATTTTTGGTATTCTGATTTGGACGTAACATACATTGTGTGTTAAGTTTCCTTTCACAAAAGTGTTTATGTTGCAGATTTTCGTGATACTGCTTTCTTTCTGCTTTTCATTGTGTTACAAAATTAGGATAGTAAAAACAACTACTTGCTGGAGATGAGACTTAAAAATGCTAACAGGATTTCCAGAAACTCTATATTCCTAAATTAGGTAACCTTTCATCTGGTATGTCACTGAAAAATATTGAAGGACATTTGTGTCATTTTATTATTTTTTAAGTTGTAGTTCGTCTGTTCTCCTTTCTAACTCATGTGAACATAGTGTGTGGTTTGTTTCAGGCTTTCTAGGCAGCTTACATTGTGCTGCATTGCCCATCTTGTTTTGTGTGTTTTGTGCGTGGAGACAGACAGAGAGAGAGAGAGAGAGAGAGAGAGAGAGACTGGTTGACGAACATGTGCTTCATGATGTTGCCTCAATATAGTGTCTATTTCTTTGCCGTCATTTGCTCGCAGTTGTCAAATGGCAGTACATAGTGCCAGCACTGTTGAAATGTATGTTTCATCCTATAGGTAGTACAGATGTAATAGGCAAGTGTTTTATTGTTACAGGTAACTGGCCTGAGTGTTAGTCCTGGACGGGACCAGCTAATAGTAATACACTCCAACAAAGGCAATGACCTTGTGGTGTCTTTACAGGCAAATGAAGATCGAATTGGAGAACTGGTTGCCATTCTATGTTCTCGTTACCATGAGTAAGCACTTATTACAATTCTATTTTTTAGTTACTTTATTTAGTGGAACAATAATTTTGCATATTGACTAATATTATTTCGTGATATTCTTTGTTACAAAAGTCGATGAACTAACTTGAAGTGCTGCAATCAAACCTGCATTCATTAGTGTTAAATGATTTCAGCAAGCAACTGATAAGTTTTCAGAAAGACTCTGAAATTAGCTTAAAGTAAATGAAAATTTGAAGGAGTCAAGGCTACATTCCAGATTTTGAGATTAATTCAAAACTGAGGACATGTGTTGATTGTAAATATTAGATTACTTTTGAATTTCATCTGCTGTCTTTCATTGGCTTAAAATTTTGTTTTGACCTGCATTAAATATTGCTTTCACATCATTTTCACCATCCCTGTAAATAAATAGCACAAAAGATTTGATTTACAAGGTCTGCATTTCTGAATTATCATTATTATTATTATTATTATTATTATTATTATTATTACCTGTGACATAATAGTATATTAATATGCCCAACTACATGAATTAGTGTTTAAATGACGTACTCTCATTAACACTTTCTGAGGGTAACTTGTCATGCTTTAACTTTGTTTTCTTCTTTTTTCTTTATTCCGGTTTAGGAATGTAAAGACTGCTTAACACTCTTCAATTTTTAAATTTTACACAAACATTATTTAGGGAACACTGTTTACAGTCATTTTCCTAACAAAAAGGAGAAACTTTTGTCCCTCACACCTGACAAAGATTTTACAATTATTACTTGTTGCATATTGTTTCTCCTAATATTTTTCTTTTTTTTACAATTTAATTAAACTGTGACAAATTTTTCAGCATATATTATTGTTGATACAGAATTGGCATTAAATGGATGTCTGTGTACTTAATTAATGCATGAGAGATGTTACATTCTGTATTGCTTGCACCAAATGAAAAATTAACTTTATCTGTTCATTTTGTCTTTCAGTAGATATTACTGCAGAACATCACATTTAGAGTATTGTAGTGGTCCATCCTCTCAATCATTGTTCATAGCATAATTTGTTAGGTGCAATGTAGATGCCATAGTCTTTTGTCTTTTATGTACACAAAACATGAGTGTTGGTTGCCTACTGTACACAGGTTACGTGGCAGTGATCTGCCAGTTACAGTCAGCAGTAGCTTCCAGTGTATGCTGGGCAACAAGAGCCTTCCTGTAAGGGTTGAAGTATCTGCAGATTCTCAAGCAGCAGACTTCAGACGTGATGGCAGTGCTATTGTTTACACTTTACCATCCAGTTATGCATCAATCATGGAAAACGGACAACAACAGAAGATTGCAGCATGATAATGACAGATGAAATTGGAGCATGGAGGGTTAACTTGTAACGACAGTTTTGATGCTTGTCACTCCACAGCATCGATGTACCTTCAAGCTACAAATAAATTATTTATTGTGCAACTGGTGTTTGAAACTAGGCATCATCAGCAATCTTACACTGACACTAATCACATCCGAGCATATACTTGATAGCAACTATCAGTTTTTCTTTTCTGGAGAAACACTAAAAGTAGTTACCTAATACATGTTATGCCAACATAGATGTGATTAGTGCCAGTTTAGGTTCCTGAAGATAAGTTGGTCCCAAACACTGGACAAGCAATAAATAATTTGTATACAGTTTAAGTTTTGTTAAAAAAGGCTTTTATGAAGATAAATTGTATAAAAAATACTTTTTATATAAGATGATTCTTATGTATTGGCTGCAGTTAGTATTCTCAGCTGGAGAAATTTTCTTACTGCAAAGTTTGTTTCCCCTTTGCAGAACAAAGATGTTGAACAGCATGGTTTATTATTTAAAAGTGTTGTAGTAAAGTTGGGTGTTTTACAGTAGCTACCAGTTATCTTAAATTAATCCTGTTAAAAAGTTACACAATCAGTAGCTACCAGCTGACAATCTTAAATTAATCCTGTTAAAAAGTTACACAATACATTTTGGGTGAGAAATTTGAGCCTTTCCTTTCATATTTATGTCATAAAATTATTTCTGTGGCTTGTTACATTGTTCATCCTTCACATGTGTGTGTGTGTGTGTGTGTGTGTGTGTGTGTGTGTGTGTGTGTACCTACATGTTCTTTTTCCTTCTTCACTTTAAGTATCGCTGGGGACTGAAGCAAAGTGCAATAATGTAGTTAAATTTTTGTAGGACTTTGATTTCAAAAGAAAGTTGTGGGATGAAGGGCAGCCTGGTTGATTACTGATCAATGAAAACCAAATTTAATGTACAGTATTTTACAAAGTCACTTTTTTGTATGTGCTAATTTACATTTTGAACTGTATTTCATGACTTGATGTAGTACCATTAATAAGCAAGCTGATATATTTGTAGACTTTTCGGTCATTGCTATAGAACTGAATGAGCTTCTATGAGATGTATTTATTCATAATGATAATGTGCCATGGCATTTTTTTTATTTTCGAAGATCAGTAACTATTGAACTGACGAACTGCAGTTTGTAATAAATATTTCATAACCTAGCCCTTCCTCCCCATAGAGAGCTGTGTCATCATTTAACAGTTCAATAATTGATATAATATTTATCCCAGGGAGTTGTTTAATTGTGCAAATATTTAACGATTCTATCACCCCCCCCCCCCCCCCCAGCCCCCGCCCTCCTCAAGGATTCTCTCTCTCTCTCTCTCTCTCTCTCTCTCTCTCTCTCTCTCCATCTCCATCTTTTCTGACATCCCTTTTTTAACTGTACTCACAAGCTATTCTCAGCTGCTATAAAAGGAAAGTTGTACAGTTATATAGTTGCATTTTAGATTATTTTAATTTTTTTATATCACTTCTGTGTATTGAGTAATTGAGCTTTTGCATACTTCTTGCAGTAATACAATAAAAGTTATTTCAAATTGATGAAAATATTTTAAGAGCATATATTTTTATTGTAAAATTTAGAAAATGTTTTGTATTAAATGCTGTTATAGAAATGGTATGTTTAACATTTTTGAAATTGCTGTTACACTAAAAGTGAAACGTGTGACACATTATATTATAACAGCTCAATTTTTATGAGGCTGACATTATATTTTTTATTTTATTTATCAGTAATGTGTATTCTTAATAGTAAGAGCAGAAATAGGAACAGAACATTGTGAAATGGTGCTAAACAGGAAAGACTAATGTAAGTAAATTTTTAAAAAAAGTACAAATTGCACATAATTTCACTTGAAGTGCCTTAGAAATGCTTTCCTATGATGTGATATTTTTAATTTTTCTTGTATAAAATATAGCATTAAACAGTGTTATTCAAACTGTAAATATGTAATTCATAGTGTTAAATTTGTTCCTCTGTGATGTTGCCACACTGATTTTTCTTATCCACAGTAGAATGACACAAGAAATCAGTTTCTGAAATTATCACATATGAATGTCTCACCTCTTCTCTGTTTTAAGTATCTGAGCATAAAATTTTAACAGATGGTTGGTGATTTTTCCTGTGAATATATTCAAACAGTGCGGTTTTACTACAGTATTCTGATGCCCTAATTGAACTGGAGTTCTTAAAAAAATTATGTTGTAAATTATATTGCTCATCATGAATTTTTCTGTACATTCTCACATAACAGAATAACAATTGCTTTGTTCCCTACAATGCATCCAGTTCTGTAGTTTGTTTCCATTTTTTGTGCCTGTTTTATTTATGAAGAAACTGTAATCCGTTTTATATTTACCTGTGCTGTTAATATATTCTTGAATCCTTAGTTCCACACTTTGCAATGGTTATCAACATTTGAACACTGGCTGGAATAAAATTCTGAAGTTGGTGGAACAGTTAATTCATTTGAATGTTTAATTAGTGACTGAGTTTCTTACAGATTGTAGTCTGACATTTAATTTTGTATGAATGTTTCACATAAAAAAATAATGTCTCATGGTATCCCATATGCCTTCATGATGAATGCTTAATTTCCTGTAACTACTGATGTTCTCTGACCTGTGTGACCTGAAAGTGACCACATTGTAGCTTAACTGTTGGTGTGCACATATAATTTGCAGTTACAATGTTGAAAGACATTTTCTACAACCTATTTTGGAACGTAAATAAAAAAAATATAGTTATTTTGGTCTTTTAAAGTAATGTAATTGGGCTTCTTGCTGAAAATTTTGCATAATCTGATATTTAATGCATTTACAGTGTCCATATTTGATTAATTTTTCAATACTTTTTGGTTGTAATTTTGTGCAGCCAAGAAATGTACTTAATGTATGATATGTTAAATGAGCTAATGTTGTTACCAATGTATTATTGTAGTCGTCGTAAGTTTCAGTGATTGTGTTCAGTTGTGCCATTATGAAAGTAAAGATTTCAATTCTGGATGAGTGCTTTATGTTTTCAATTACTCTGTTTTGATTAACAGTTGACTCTGTAATATGTGAGACTGGGGAAAATAATTCCCATTTTATGACATTTTTTTGATGGTGGAGGTCATTTTCCATACGGGAATACAGTATTAACAGTTATATAGCACACCCTTGTGTGATAGTTGTGCCATAACATCACAAAAATTGCTAGAAAATGGTATGAAATACATATTCATGTTTCAAGACTATGAAATTAATTAATGTAAGAATTGAATGTTTTGTAGAATGATCCAGAATGATAATGCGACCAAATAAAATAGAAAAAAATATATTCTTTATTAGTGGTGACAGACTGAAAGAAAAATCAATTTTTGGTAATAATACCTATGGAGCTCTGCTTCCTTCATGTCATTTATTTTTTGTTGGGCAGAAGAACGGATAGTTCCAAATGTTAATATATCTGACAGACTATATTTTGTGAGTGGATCTGCTGATATATGATGAGTATACATTATTCTATTTATATTTGCTCATAGTATTTGTTTAGAGATGTAGAATTCACAGTCAGTATTTTTAAAACTGTCAGTATTTATTAACAGTGTGTTTCATCAAAGAGTGACGTTCTGGAAGATCCTCAATAAATGTGCCCTTAAAGAAGAAAATGTGAACTTTGTAAGTTTAAAGAAATATTACAACAAGAAACAAATTTTATGTACATCAGTATTTATATTGTATTCAAAAGTAATGGGTGTTAAAATTCAAAATTTGTTTATGGTTGTGGCTCTTGTGATTCATTCTGTAGCTGCACTGTGTGCACCACATTTTAATGAAAGATATGTGCTACTGGTGCTCTTTGCACAGAAAAGTATAAGAACAGAGTAAACTGTAACAAGAGATAATTGGAAATAAAAATTATGAAGCTGAGGCAGTCATTATTGTTTGTATTGTGCCACTGATTCTCTCTCTCTCTCTCTCTCTCTCTCTCTCTCTCTCTCTCTCGCTCTCTCGTGTGTGTGTGTGTGTGTGTGTGTGTGTGTGTGTGTGTGTGTGTGGGCGCGCGTGCTGTTTTTCATGCTTTTTGAAATGGCATCTTTAAACTCAGTTGTTTGTCTGTTCTGGACGTTGTATCGCAAAACAAAGATTTTCAGTTCCATCATTTTCCATTTCATTATTAAATGGTTCCACTTGCATTTCTTATGATGTATAGTGAATCTCATAGTTTTCAACCTACCATAAGTATCATGCACAGGCACTAATTTTTGCAATCCCTCTATAGTGAACTGATAACCAAGCAAGCAGTGATTGATTGATCATGAAATATTTCCATTGAAATAGAATTGTTAGGTAATTAACTCAAATAGGTCTTAACACATTTCTGTTCCTTTGTTTTGACTTTTTGAAGATCGATATTTTTACACACATTTTTGTTAAGTAACAAAGTCATCCTACCAGCTTCCACATTCTAAAATTACTGAGATATCTTTTGTGGAAGTTAATTTATTAGTTCAAGTCAAATGACCCCCCCCCCCCCCAAACCCCGCCCCCTCCTTTTTCGAAAGAAGATACATCCTTCTTTTCCATGGACAGATTTACTGTTTTGCCGCTTTAGACCATGCTCCAGCTGAGATTGATAGTATGGAATATGCTTCTCACTCTATCCAGAATAATTTTCTGCTTTACATGAAATGGGGTGGTGGGAGGTTAGCATGTAATTAGCAACAAGTGTTGTTAATGTCCTGATAGTGTAATGTACTGTAGAAGGGAGTCATAATTTCATAATAGGAAACCCAAACTATGTGGCCGAAAGTCTCCAGATAAAGCACTGATCACATTTTGTCAGATGTTAGGCTCCACTGCCAAATCTATGCATATACAAAAGTGTAGTGTGTTCATACATGGCATTGGTTTAGTGACCAACTACTGCAAATATTCTGTTAGAGATTTCATAGAGTTATGCATGCACAGATCAACAGGTAATGATGCTATTGTGAAATGGAAACGTTAAGAAAGCACTGAATCCATTGAATGCTTTGATAGGTCTCACAAGTTAAGTAATAGAGATTGCTGACGTGTGTGTCAGGCTATGTGAACCAGTGTGATACTGTTTTCAGTTATTGCTGACATCCATTGCAGAAAAGGCTCTGAAGTAAATGACAGTACAGTTTGTACAGACACAACTGATCACAAGAACTATTAAGTGCTTTGGCTTGGTTGTTAAAATGATGCCACTACTGGTCTCTGGAGTCATGGCAGAATGTTTTGTAGTGTGATGAGTCATGGTACATAAAGCACAAGAATCGTCCAGAAAGTAAGTTCTGATTTTGTCAAAAGATGGTGTGAATTGTCATAGCAGAATGTCCATGCATGTGTAGAGAAAGTATGTGGCAACAATATGGTGCAGTTATAGTTTTGTGACAATGACTACTTCTCAGTGCTAGGAGAAATGGTGGCATTAATAATGCAACTACGGGCTTAATGCATTTATCAGATTTCTGTCCCCTTAGAAGTGAATTCTAGCAGACATCATGTGCCGATTGTGTCATGCCTATGGACTCAACATTGTGATCAAACAATCGTGCAGGCTACTCACTAAAGGCCGAACCAATATGCACAATGAAGACAATAATGGCTAATGTCAGAAATAATGGAAAGTGTATGTGTCAAGCAGTTTCACAGAACTGATGCTTCACAGTTTCAGAATTCTGGTCAGTTCTTCCAGATATCTCTCTCTTTCTACTAAACATAATTGTCATGCAGTGGTTCAGTTTTCACAAAATGTATCCTAGATGAGTGCCATGTCACCTGACACAAAACTACATGTTTAGCTGTAGCACTGTCTTCTGTCCAATGATAAGAGGAAAGGGTGAAGGTCCTCATTTGTGATATTACTGGGAATGAAAGTTTGTTGTCACTTGACTTGCCAGAAACAAAATAACGACCCAGACACTGGCAGTGTAATTGCTTCAAGCAGACAATGTGAAGGAAAAAGATCTACATCTACATCCATACTCTAAAAACCACCATGAGATGCATGGCAGAGTGATGTTCCATTCTACCAGTTATTAGGGTTTCTTCCTGTTCCATTCATGTATGGATCATGAGAAGAATGATTGAATGCCTCTGTGTGTGTGCAGTAATTATTCTGATCTTATCCTCACGATCCCTGCGTGAGCGATACATAGCGGGTTGTAGTATATCCCTAGAGTAATTATTTAGATGTGGTTCTTGAAACTTTGTTAATAGACTTTCTCGGGATAGTTCACATGTGTTTTCAAGAGTCTGCCATTTCAGTCCCTTCAGTATCTCTGTGATAATCTTCCATGGATTAACAAACCTGTGACCATTTGTGCTGCCCTTCTCTGTATACGTTATATCCCCCGTTAGTCCTGTCTGCTACGGGCCCCACACAATTGAGCAATGTTCTAGGATGGGTCACACAAGTGGTTTGTAAGCAATCTCTTTAGTAAGCTGATTGCACTTCCCCTGTATTCTACCAATAAGCCGAAGTCTACCACCTGCTTTACCCATGACTGAACCTATGTGATCATTCTGTTTCACACCCTGCAAAGTGTTAGACCAGGTATTTCCATGAGTCAGCCACTTCCAACAGTGACTCATTGATATTATAGTCATAGGATACTACGTTTTTTTCATTTTGTGATGTGCACAATTTTACATTTCTTAATATTTAGAGCAAGTTGCCAATCTCTGCACCATGTCGAAATCTTATCAAATTGATGTCAAGGATACTGGACGGTAGTTTTGTGGATTAATTTTACTATCCTCCTTGTAGACGAATGTGACCTGTGCCTTTTTCCGAGAACTGGACGTGGTTTTTTGTTTGTGGGATCTATGATAGATTTTAGTGAGAAGAGGGGCTAACTCAGCTGCAAATTCAGTATAGAATGTGACAGGGATTCTATTGGGGCCTGGAAGTTTGTTCAATTTTAATGTCAGCTGCTTCTCAACACCACTGACACTAATACTTATTTCATTCAAATTTCCAGTGGAATGAGGATTAAATTGGGGCAATTCTCCTGTGTTTTCCTTTGTAAAGGGACATTTGAAAACAGAGTTCAGTATTTCAGCTTTTACTTTCCTACCATCAATTTCAGTTCCTTTCTCATTCACTACGGATTGGACACTAACTATGGTGCCATCAGCAATGTTTACTTTGACCAGAATTTCTTTGGATTTTGTGAAATGTCATTTGACAACATTCTTCTACAGCGGACATTGAAGGCATCACACATTGCTCTCTTGACAGCCGAATGCATTTCATTCAGCATATCTCTGTCTATAGCCATATGCTTTGTTTTAGACTTAATCTGCCGTAATCTCTGTTTCTTTAGGGGTTTCTTTATAATGGCTGTATACCATGGAGGTTCTCTCCCATTATGAACTGTTATACTGGGTACATGTCTATCCAGTGCATGGGTCAACTATTCTTTTAGACTTGAGTCAGAGTTCCTCTACATGATCCTGACCTGTGCTAAAAATTTCAAGTTTCTCATTGAGATAAGACAAACATTGTTGCCACAACCATGTCATGGTCACTGATACCAGTTTCGAAGTGGACATCCTCAGAGAGGTCAGATTTATTTGTTGCTATTAGATCCAATATATTTCCATCATGAGAGGGTTCCTAACTATCTGTTCCGGAAAGTTTTCAGAGAAGGCATCTAGTAAAATGTGACACGATGTCTTGCTATGCCCACCATTAAAAAAAATTGTAATTTTCTCATTTAATTGTTGGATGATTAAAGTCTCCACCGATGATTACAGTATGATTGGGGAACTTAAACATAAGTGAACTGAGATTTCATCTGAAGTTTTTGGTTACATCAGGAGATGAGTCTGGTGGGTGATAGAAGGATCCAATTATCATTTTATGCCCACCCCTGATACTGAGTATTGCTCTAATAATCTCACATGCAGCTTCAGTTTCTATCTCAGTGGATTTGAGTTGTTTGTCTACTGCAATAAATAAGCCACTTCCATTTCCATTGCCTATCCTTTCAATATACACTTAAATTTTCCCCAAAAATCTTACTGCTATCAATTTCAGGTTTCAACCAGCTTTCTGTATATAGTATTGTGCAATCTTCACTGCTTTTTATGAGTGCTTCAAATTCTGGCACTTCGTTATGAATGCTTCGACAGTTTACCATTAGGATTTTAATACTCTCACATGTGGGAGGCATTTCTTTCAATCTTACCCTGGTACTTCTAGGTTTCCTACAGCCATTGTTATCTGGATTAGATGGAGAGTCACCCAATCTAAAAAAAACCTTGTTAGCTCCTCATACAGTCAGCTACCCGAGTTCTCATGTGTAGTGCACACTTGATCTATTTAGGGGAACATTACAGCTCTCAACCCTATGATGCAAGTCCAGAAAGTCACAGCCTAACTGGTCACAGAATTTTCAAAGTCTCTGGCTCAGTCCTTCCACTCAACTCAGAACCAAAGGGCCATTATCAGTTGTGGGGAGAATGCTGCAAATTGTGAGCTTTGTTGAAAATCTGTGTGCAAGGCTGGTCTTCTCAATCTTCTCTGCCAGCTGCTGGAATGTAAGAATGACTTTGGAGCCCAAATGACAGGCATCATTTGTTCAATTGTGCACCACAATCTGCAGTTGGTTGCACCACGTTCTCTTAGTGGTTGTTGGAATAGCCTCTTCAACATGTTGAATGATGCCCCCAGGCATACACACTGAGTGCACCTGGTATCCTTTCCTAGGCCTTGCTGCCATTTCCCCTAAGCATTACCATCATTCACCATACGTTCGAACAGCCAATGATTAATGACCCCTACCCTTTTGCGTTTGCCGCCTCCTGACACCGGAGAAAACAGGTTTCCCCAAACAGCCGAGTTTCAATGAATGACAGTACCTCAAACTTGCCAGTAAAGGGGATGGGTACAAACCTCAAGTCCTCCCTGGTCCCGGTCCACTCTGTACAGGATGCCTAGATCTACCATTCACACCCCACTCAGTCAGGTGGACCAGTAAAGACAGATACTGTACTTTCTACAAGGGAGACAGGATACACAGGAGAGGATAGTACTTAAGGTATCACAAGTACAGGACTCTCGGGAGCTTCCCAACCCACTGATTCACAGCAGCTGTCAATTGTTTGACAGTAGTCTGGGCAATTTCCAGCTGCTTGCAAACATCAACCAACTCGTCCTGTGTTTGAGGACAGCTTTCACAGTGCAATGTATGTAACAAAAGAAGTTATGATGAAGAGACTTCCTTTCATGATTTTCAACCAGGCTGATGTCAGCTCTGTCACAGGATAGGTGAGAAACTGACTTCCATCGATACTGGAACCAAGACCAAATATAGTATTGACTTTACAGTATGACCACATTACCTCACACCTCAGGGAAGAGTTACCACACATGTCTCTCCCACACTGACCCAGTAGTGGCTAGGACAGCTTTCCCTGGACTGAAAATCACAAATTGATAATCCTGTGCCTCACCTTAAAGTGGAAATCACTCAGATTAATCAATGGAAATGACAAGGAAATATCAAGTGAATTTAGCAGGATTTTTCTGTGCCATCCAGGAAGTAGCTCAACAGCCAGGCACTTGCCAAACATAGTTTACTTTGGTCCATCATATTTCGGGCTTGCAGCCGGATCACGTTGACATCTTGGCACAATATTTCGGCTAACAAACATGCAGCCATCTTCAGGTGGGTACGAGACTGAAGATTACTGGTGCGCGTCGTTCTATATATAGCGAAAATTGGCGCGGCAGCGCCTGTGCAGTGGAGAAGGCTAATACCGCGCCCCCTATCTAATTTGGTGCGCTCTGCAGGAGAAGCGGGCTGCGCATGCGTAGTGGTGTACCTACATTTGCACTATCTGTCGTAAAGCGTCTTCGCGCAGCTGAGGCGCGGAAGTCGAAAGTATAAAATCAATTTTCGTCAGCCGTCGCACTACATGCAGACCAATGTCTCTGTGAAGCGATTAAAGAAATTACAGGATCCCATGCTTTATCCATCTGAAAGCCGCCGTCTCGATTAATAAGATCTTCTGCCAATCGTATCTCCACGGACTCCTTGATAATAGATTCCCAAAAAGATCTAGTTGTTGCTAAAATTTTTGTTCCACAATAATCCATGGAGTGTCCCGTCGAAATACAGTGTTCTGCTATGGCCGATTTGTTGGGCTGTAGTAGATGTGTGTGGCGCTCATGCTCCACGCATCTTTCCCGTACTGTGCAAGTAGCTTGGCCAATGTAGGATTTGCCACATTGACAAGGGATCTTATAAATACCCGCCTTCCTCAGACCCAGATCATCCCTCACAGAGCCAAGCAGAGCCGATATTTTCGTAGGTGGTCGGAAGATCAATTTAACACAATGCTTCTTTAAAATCCTTCCTATTTTAGAGGAGAGGTTACCCACCTACAGAAGGAACGCCCTGGACCTGACCACCTCTTTGTCTTCTTCTTCTTCTTCTTCTTCTTGTTTCTCTTTACATTTCTTCCTTGTTACGGCTGTGCGGATTTGGCGTGTAGAATATCCATTCTCCCTGAAGACGGATTGCAAATGTTCTAATTCTTTAGGAAGGCTGTCCTTATCAGATACCACATGTGCCCGGTGCACCAGAGTACGCAGCAAACCCATGGTTTGTGCGGGGTGGTGGCAGCTTGTCGCCTGCAAATACAGATCTGTGTGTGTGGGCTTCTGGTAGACAGAGTGCCCCAAAGCTCCATCGATTCTACGATTGACAAGGACATCCAGAAACGGCAGACATCTATCTTTTTCGACCTCCATGGTAAACTGAATATTCTTGTGAATGGAATTCAGATGTTTTAAGAATCCTGCCAGTTTTTCTTCTCCATGGGGCCAAACTACAAATGTGTGATCCACGTAACACCAGAAGACTTTCGGTTTAAATTCAGCCTACTCGAGTGCCTTCTCCTCAAAGTCCTCCATAAAAAGGTTTGCTACTAGAGGGGACAAAGGACTGCCCATGGCAACACCGTCAACTTGTTCAAAATATTCATTATTGAATAAGAAATAAGTTGAGGACAGGCAATGATGAAATAATACTGTTATGTCGGCTTTGAACCTTCTGCTAATGAGTGCCAGTGAATCCATCAGTGGAACCTTAGTAAATAAAGAGACGACATCAAAACTCACTAATAAGTCAGAATTGTGGAGTTGGAGCGACTTCAGTCTACTAATAAAATTGGCGGAATTACGAGTTGCTCAATAATGGACACATTTGTTCTTCATTCAGTCCATTTTATGCACATCATCCTGTGCCAACACCAATGTTAAATGCATTGATGGGTTGTTTGGTTTTGGCTTTAAGGGTCCACATGTCGTATCCATAAATGAAAATGGGAAAAAAACAAGTGCTTCGACAAGCCGGACCTTTGTAGTGTTCATTATTGCTGTGCTAACAGATCTTGGTGAGGTTCTTCATAGCCACTTGCCCTAGCATGATCTGTCATTTTATCTCATCTGTGAAGATGAGACCTTCCCATGTCACAGGTGGTTGACCCAAGATAGATGAAAGACTGCATGACTTTAGTTCCTTTAATCAACCTGTGAGTTGACTCTGCACCCCTCAATCAATTGTCATGAGTTTGAACTTGCTGAAAATGAGGTCCAATGCATATGACAGACTAATGTCCTTTACTTTTTTTAATAGCTCACCAAGTTCATCTTCACTGCTGGGTAACAGAACAGTGTGGTCAGCAAATCAGAGGTTGTTGATAGTTCTGTCAGCAATTGAGATGCCTTTAGTCCACCCATCAGGAGTATTTTTAATGACATGTTCTGCAAACATATTGTACAGTTGCAAGAATAGTACACACCTTTTGATACACTGAAAAAGTCAGATGTGCCAGCACTTGTCTTCAGAGCTGCAAGGTTGTTATATAGACTTCTGATCTGTTTTGTCAAGTGTGGTGGGACATTGAACTCTGCAAGCACCTCCCACAATTTTTCCCATACAGCACAGTCAAAGGCTTCCATATAGTCAAGGAAGGAGGTGAAGACAGAAATACAGAACTCTTGCAATTTCTTGGATATTTGTCATTTGTTGAGAATCTATTCACAAGTTTCTTTGCCTTCAACAAAATGTGCTTGCTGTGTGGATGAGGCTGATTGCATGGCTTCAAACATCAGTTCAGGGTGTAAGCAAAATTTTGATTGCGTGGGATATGAGAGCAATGGTTCAGTAATTGCAGCACTTCCTGACTGACCTTTTTTTCTGTAGTGGGATGAAGAGAGACTTCGACCAGTCTTCTGGGCATTTTCCAGTTTCCCATATCCTTGTACACATTAAGTGCAGCACATAACACCTTCCTACCCCATTTCCTTGATTATCTCACCAGATATGCTATCTAGAACGGGGGATTTATAGTTCTTCAGATGATTAATTGTATTGTCTATTTCACTGCATAAGATAGTAGGTTCCAGTGTAAGTTTGCCACTTGCTTCACTTTCGATGCTGTTGCTAATCCCAGAAGACAGCTTTTCACATTACTGTTTCCACCCTGCAACAGCTTCTTTCTTGTCTCGAATAGGTTTGCCATTATCATCATCTACCATCCATGTACGAGGATTAAATTCACTGGTGATGCTTTTGAGTTTCTTGCAGAGATCACTTACTTGATTGTGATTATGATGTTGTTCAACTCGTCATAGATACTGTTAATGAAGTGTGATCCATCCTTTCTGCAATTCCGTGGTATTTCTCTGCACAGATTCTTATATCTGTCGTGATCCTGGGTGATGTGGATACCAGATTGCTTCTCTCTTCAATTAGTCGTAGTGGGGACTGTGATATCTAAGGGTGTTTTGCACTTTGTGGTCATTCTGAAGTCACTTGGTCCCATGTTTATGATGCTGTTGTATCTTTAACAAGACTGAGGCTGTGGAGTTTTGATCTTACAAGCTCACCAAATTCCAGAAGAGCTTCATTGTTTGTGAGTTTTAGTTGTCTTTCTCTGCTCTTTTTGGTAGATTTGAGCTTAATCCACATTTTCCTGGACAGCAAATTGTGATCACTTCCATAATCAGCTCCAGGAAAGGTTTTACAGTCCATGACTGAAGTCTTCCAATATCTTTGCACTAGGATGAAGTCAGTTTGGTTTCTAAATCTATCACCAGGTGATATCCATGTGTACATCATCTTGGGTTATGGTGGAACATAGTGTTACAGACTAAGTCATTCCTCACATAGAAATTTGGTAAGCACCTGGCTCAACCACTTCTCTCATCTGCACCATAAGGTCTGACTGCAGATTGTAAGTGGGTGTCTTGGGTAGTGTTTCCAATTTTAGCACTGAAGTCTCCTTGAATTATTGCCTGTTCTTAATTATGAATCTTGCTAATGACTTGTTCTAGTTCTTCATAGAACTCCTCTATCTTCTCATCCGATGCTGTACCTGTAGGGGCATAAGTACGGTTAATGTTGAGTTTACACAAAAAATCATTCAATTTGATGGAGATGATCTTGTCATTAATGGGTTCATAACTGAGAACACAGTTGTTTAGATTTATAGGAGCCACTATTGCAACACCATTTCTGCTTTGGTCATTACTCCTTGAAAAATCTGGAGAACTATGTGTCAAGTAAGTGGATTAAGAATGGAAAAGACCCGCCATGGTTTAACAACAAGATTTGGAAAATGCTGAGGAAGCAGAGGCTGTTGCACTCTCAGTTCAAAAGAGAATGATCAAATGATGACAAACAAAGATTAGTAGAGATTCATGCGTCTGTGAAAAGATCTATGCGCGAAGCATACAACTACAATCACCGTCATGCCTTAGCAAAAGATCTGGCAGAGGAGCTGAGAAGATTCGGGTCCTATATAAAATTACTAAAGGGTCTAAGGCTTTCACTCAGTCACTTGTTGATCAATCTAGTGTGGCAGTTGAAGATAGCAAAACAAAAGCCTAAGTTTTAAATTTCACATTCAAGAAATCGTTCACACAGGAGATCAATCACCGTCATGCCTTAGCAAAAGATCTGGCAGAGGAGCTGAGAAGATTCGGGTCCTATATAAAATCACTAAAGGGTCTAAGGCTTTCACTCAGTCACTTGTTGATCAATCTAGTGTGGCAGTTGAAGATAGCAAAACAAAAGCCTAAGTTTTAAATTTCACATTCAAGAAATCGTTCACACAGGAGAATTGTACAAACATACCATTGTTTGACCACGGAACAGACTCCCATATGGACGACATAGTAATAAGCATCCCTGGCATAGAGAAACAATTGAAGGAGTTGGGAACAAATGCAGTGGAACTTTGATTTTATGTTCTTCGATTTTACAGTTTTCACAATTCTACACCATAAATTCATAAATTTCCTTCTAGGAAATTACCTTGATTCTAAGTTCTTACTTGACATCTCACTTGACTTCACCCCATTTTCTTCCTTCTGACATTTGATATTACTGAAAAAGGTACAAGTGGCACAAAAGACAGATGGTTTGCAACACAGGTGGTGACAAGAGTTAAGGGAATATTTTAGGCCGTCGTGGAGAGGGGAGACGTGAGAAAGAAACACTATGTAATCCATGATTGGTGTTACCAACACAACTTGCAACATTCAGCTTCACCATGCAATTATCCTACAACTACTGCTAGGTTGCAGCGGTAATGGAAAAACGAGACTGTTGATGCAAAGTGTTCGTATCAAGCCAATAAGTGACAAAAAGGCCCAACCACCACCTTTTCTTGTGCCACTTATAATTCAGTCTCATCTTTGAGCATATATTTCAAATGTACTGTAATCAGTGATGATATCAATTGTCATCATTATCATCAGGATTTCCTTCCAGTGAGCTGGGTAGGGACTTGGTGATGGATATGCCTCCATTGGTTTCTGTCCTGCTATAGCTTTTCCCTCAACACTACATCCCATATTACTCCTCTCCTCTTGAGATCTTCCTTAACCTAGTCTGTCCATCTTTTTCTAGGCTGCCTAGTTGGCCTTCTTCCTGGTCCCTCCATCTCCAAATTACTGGCATGGAGTTCGAGTTGGGTGCATTCACTTCACATGACCGAACCACTTCAATCTCAAAGCTCTCATTCTCTCCTCTGTAGTCAATGTCACCTGCAGGTCTCTCCTTACATAATCATTCCTGACTCTGTCTCTCCTAGTTTTTTGTAGAGCTGACCTAAGGAACTTCATTTCACATGCTTGTATTTGACTCTCTTTTGTCTTATTTATGACACAGGCCTCTAGACTATACGTCATGATTGGCAGGAGATAAGTTTTATACATGATCTGTCTGGCTCTTTGAGTGACTTCCTTGTCCCAGATTAGATTTTGTACTTGGTGGAAGAAGCTAGATTCTTTTGCGATTCTGTTTAAGACTTCCAGTTTGGAACTTCCATCCCGTGATATGATGATGTTACCCAGATAATTGAAGCTTTTCACACATTCAGCCTTCTCCCCCTCCAGTATGATGTGACAAGGTGTGGGTGTCCTGCTCATCTTCATTGCCACTGTCTTGTTCCTACTCACAGTTAACTTGAATTTTTAAAATTTTGTGTTCCAGTAATCTAGTCTCCTCTGAACCTCCATTTCCGTCTCTCCCTAAATGGCGATGTCATCATCGAAAACATGATTGTGTCCATAAGTGTAATGAAGAGTAAAGGGGAGAGTGTGAAAAGCTCTCTTTGTCTTAAACCATTTTGATCTTCCACCTCCTACTTGTACACTGCTCTCACAACCATCGTACAACAGCTGGACTTTTTTGTTAATGAATCAGGAACATTATGTTTTCTCATTTTATCCCTTGAGACACTGTCATATGCTTTTCCCAAATCCATGAATACTACTATCAAATCCTTTCCTTTTTCCCAATATTTCTCCATTAACTGATGGAGGGAGAAAATGAGATCTATTGTTCTCCTATTACTACTGAACCCATGCTGTTGTTCCTCTAATTGGTGTTCTAGAATTTTCCACAATCTTTTTTCTATGACCTTTTCCATTATCTTAAGGCAGTGTGATAACAGTATGATTCCTCGGTAGTTGGTGCATTTCTTTCTACTACCTTTCTTGAACAATGGTATTATAATTCCTTTTTTCCATTCATCCGGCACTTTGTTTTCTTTCCATATCACCCCCAGCACCTGGTGTAAACATTGTATTCTATGGATTCCTTCAGCTTTAATCATATCCGCTGTCAGCTCATCTACTCCAGCCGCCTTCCCACTTTTCATCTGTTTCAGGAATTCTCAGTTTCTAACCAAGAGATTGGATCCTGCTCTTCCTCTAATTCAATGACTTTGCTGTCACTTTCTTGTGCACCTTCCCCATTCAGTAAGATTTCAAAATAATTCTTCATCTCTTCTCTGATACCTTCCATGTCCCTGATAATATCCCCATCCTCTGTTTCAATCACGTTTATGTCTCCTCTATCAGATCTTTTACTTTTCAATAACACATATAGCAGTTTTTGGATCCCTGTCCTATCCTACTCTAGTTTCTGGGTGAATATTTCCCAACTCTTCTTCTTTCACAATTCTCTTTGCTTGGAGTTTCTTTTGTCAGTATTCCTTCTCCAGTATTGTCACCTTGTGTTCATCTTTTCGTATCAGCCCCAGGTCCTGATTTCTTTTTTCAAACTCCATGTTTTTCTTTGCCATATTAAATGCTTCAATTGCATCTTTCACTCTGTCGTTACACAACTGGTTTCTTTGTCTTTCACATTACCCATTGTTTTGCCGCATATCTGCACATCACTGTTAACTATTGATGTTTTAAATAGGTTCCACTCTTCCTCTACACTACCCCTTTCAGTTTTTGGCAATTTTTGTGCTACTAAATTTTGGAAACTTTTCTTATTTTCTCTTCTTTCAACTCCCACTCCTTAATTTTTGGCATTATTTGTACAGCATTCAAACTTTTCATCTTATCAATTGTCAACCTTTTAAATTCAGACACAGAGTCTCAAAGAATACACTTGGTCATAATAGAGGAAATGTTACCCATTTCCAGCCAGTGAACTCCTATTGGCTGGCGACTTGTAAGTCACCCAACAGCCAGCGCAATCACCACACCACACTAGCACACGTAAAATGAGCTCGCCTACTAGATGTGAAGGGGGGGAGGGGGGGGGGGGGGGGAAGGTGGGTGGTCCTTCAATGATGGGAGTGCAAGTAGTGGTGAAAGCACTTTGTGAGGTGCTGAAAATATACTTTTCATGCAGATGACGTGCTATGACAGAGGTGTCACACAGAAATAGAACAAGGGTTTTGTGATAGCACATTTTAAAGACTTTCATGTTCAAATCTGATACAGTACAGTTACAACAACTACATACACTACTAACATATATACTTTGTACCACACACTGTAGATCGTAAAGATTGGCAGCAGTGATAGTGGGGCATGAAACAAAACTGTAGCATCTGAGTTGTCTTTCAAATTTACATTTTACACAGTGTACGGAAATTCAATGAGCCAATTTCTAATATGCTTGTAACATAAATTGGGAAGTAATCTCATTTTTACATGTCTCTGTTTCTCTCTTCAAGCCTAAGATAACACTTTAATGGTGGTGAGCATATGTAGTGTGGCTTGTAAGAAAAGCATTATACAATAACAACAATGGTGACAAAATTTGTCATTAAGCAGATGTCTGCATTTATGCTTTTGGTTTAACCACTTAGCTTCTGTGATGTTTTTGGTTTAATTCAACATGTCCATCAATTTTTGCTTTTTATGGGTGAGCTCAAAGGATGATCTCTCAAAAATGTGTGTTTTGAACATATGTGGTGCTACAGAAGAATGCTGAAGAGTAGATGGGTAGATCACATAACTAATGAGGAAGCATTGAATAGGATTGGGGAGAAGAGAAGTTTGTGGCACAACTTGACCAGAAGAAGGGATCGGTTGGTAGGACATGTTCTGAGGCATCAAGGGATCACCAATTTAGTATTGGAGGGCAGTGTGGAGGGTAAAAATCGTAGAGGGAGACCAAGAGATGAATACACTAAGCAGATTCAGAAGGATGTAGGATGCAGTAGGTACTGGGAGATGAAGAAGCTTGCACAGGATAGAGTAGCATGGAGAGCTGCATCAAACCAGTCTCAGGACTGAAGACCACAACAACAACAACAATTAGTGGTCATAGCATGTTGGAAAATAGCTCAATTACCTTGTACCTGGATACCAATTTCAATTTTTTTGATGAGTTTTTAGGTACTGATCAAATCCACTGCCAAAAATTATCGTATAAACATTGTTTTGTACATTTAATTTTCTTCACTTAAACAGATTTTGTACAAAGTATTGTATTGCAATTTATAATCATATATGCCAAATACTTATGTTTTGGCTTGTATTTTGGGGGGTTTTAACATTCAAATACATGTGTTTTTGGTTGTAATTTGAGGAAGGGGAACATTTTCCTCGATTGTGCATGGTCCTTAGTTTAGCGTTTTTTAATGTTGGATCACATGAAAATGTAAAAATGTGGTTTCACTGTAAATTACCAGGTCTTTATGGAATCCCCATTTGGTTTTTCAAAGCATACTCTGTGGCATTTGCCCCCTGCTTAGCTTGCATTTATCATGAATCTCTAGCCCAGTGCTAAGTCCCAAATGATTGGAAAAAAAGTTCAGGTGACTCGTGTATGAAAAGGGCAAAAGAATGGACCCACATAATTATGGACCAGTGTCCAACTCTGACATCAGTTTGCTGCAAGATCCTTGAACATATTCTCAGCTATAAATTTTCTTGAGACCGAGAAGCTTATGTCCATGATTCAGCATGGTTTTAGAGAGCATCACTCATGCTAAACTCAGCTTGCCCTTTTGTCACATGATATAGTGTGAACTATGGATGAAGGGCAACAGCCAGATTCCATATTTCTAAATTTCCAGAAGGCTTCTGACACAGTGCCCCATTGCAGGCTGTTGAAGAAGGTACGAGAACATGTAATAGCTTCACATATGTGTGAGTGGCATGAAGACTTCTTAAGTTACAAAACCCAGTATGTTGCCCTCAATAATGTGTGCTCATCAGAGACAAGAGTATCGTAAGGAATGTCCCAGGAAAGTGTGACAGGACAGCCATTGTTCTCTATATACATAAACAATCGAGCTGACAGGGAAGATTCACAACTCATTCTTTCATAACATGGGGTTATCTCTTGCAAAGTACACACAGATAGTTTCATGTGATTTAAATGGCTCCTCATCAGACCAAACAACGACATCAGTCAATTGTTCATTATTGCAGACCCATTCACAAACTTCAAGGCATCTATCCATATAATACTCATTAATCGCATGAAGCAGCTCAGGAATGTAGGGTTTTCGCAATGCTTGCTTTAAAATGCCGTAATCACTTGATTTTCTTACACCTGATGCCTGTGTAACTTGCTGCATAAACTCCTTTGGGCATGTTGTGAAAGCTTGTATCACTGCGCCCACCCTTCTTTCATCTACTGCTGATTTCTTCCTGCCACACTGCCCGTTCTTCAGAATGTGCACACATCCTACCCTCCCAAATTTGTCACATAATTTTGTTACTGTTACACATGACAATGGCACAGTATCAAACTCTTCCTACTGTCATTTATGCGCTTCTTTCATGTTTTTCACATTTCCAGTCAGACTTTAAAATTCACTTTCTTTGCTCCAACACAAGTTTCCAACCACCTTGTGATTTACATGTAGTCACAGATGATTGGCTACACACACTAGTGATGAGACCATCACATAATCACAATTGGATCAGGTTATCATTAAAACATCCTCAGTTATTAAAGTTCAAATAGTGTAAACCACTTTTGTGGGATGCGTTCTACATTAAAAGTCAAATGTTTTTCCTCCTCATCTATTGTAATTCAAAATGTTCACAATGAAATTAATTAACAGAAACCATAGCAACCCATGATTTTTTACTGTAGTGCTGTGCAGATAAAAAAAGTGACTTTATAATCAGATGACAGATGGAATTTTAAAACATAATTAATTATTACCATATTACTATTCACTAGTTCATAGGTGCTTTTCTGTCACTTACATTCACTATTTTTTTTACCTCGTGGAGCAGGAAGAATGCAAGTAACCCTAGTGTTTACAGAGAGGGAGGGAGGGAGAGAGAGAGAGAGAGAGAGAGAGAGAGAGAGAGAGAATTGCTCTGCAAATCAAGATTTTAAATTCACTTCCACAGCATTTACTTGCTGCAGTTTTGTCTTGGAAATGACAGGATGGTCGCCTATTGAAATATCAGCAGTTGTCAATGACATCACCCGTCGCATTTCTGTGCCGACTGTGAAGTGTTGCTTAGAAAATTAGCACCACACTCATCTTGGTGAACTTATCTTTATTTTGTGTTTTCTCTGTCTTAATCCCACTGCAAGTTGAAGAGCTCTTCAACACGGGTACTCTTCACTTTTATTGACAAAATATCAGCAGCAGTTATATTTTAATCATTATGAGCAGATGATACTTGCCATTCTTTCAGTTTTTGCAGATTGAATGACAGTTTTAGTTAAGAATGACTTATTCTAGACATTACTGTCCATGTTTTGTTTTCCTTGTTTCATGTTCTGATGACAAAACTGATTTTCCATCCAAGTTAGCAGAAGTTGGAATCTTAACTAGCACTCCATAAATTCACTCATGTCATTTTAACAAGTGCTTTTAGAGCTAGCTCTTCCACTCATGCTTGTCTTGATTTGAAACTTTGTTATTCACAGTTTACAAAGTCTCTCCATGGATGTTCATATTTTGCAATCAGTATTGTGTTGTCTTTTCATTTATGTTTCTCTATTTTCAGGGTAGTTCCAACAACAACATCCTTAAGGAAAACATTGTCGAAGTCCATAAAGATCAAAAGATCTGTTGCCTACCCCTCATAATGTTTAGAGTGTAACGACTGGATATGCTCAAAACATGTGAACTGTATCTGGTGAATTAGTTTTTCAGTTTTCAGTATACTTAAGAGAGAAAAACAGAACTAATTAAGAAGGTTATTGATCTATGATGTTCAGCTTACTGTCAGTGCATCTGAGTGTTATTGGTCACTATGCTTTAGTCTCTAAATCTAATTACAAAAATGGGAATAAAACTCATTGACATATACTTTTGGTAGTCCGGCCATAAGTGACTGCATTTTTCCTCACAAGCTGTAGCTACTGCTGCGCCCACTCTAGGAACACACCAGATGTTTGAACCAGTTCTTCCTGCTAGTGGTATAACTGAAACCTGACAACAATACATAACATGATTGACACGTATTTGACCATTGAGTTGCTTCCTGGATGGCACAGAAATATCCTGCTAAATTCACTTGATATTTCCTTCTCACTTCCATTGAGTAGTCTGAATGATTTTCACTTATGGTGTGATACCTGGTTATCAATGTGTGATCTTCAGTCAAGGGAAGTTGTTCCACACAGACACTGTAAATAACCTCATTCTTTACATTGCATTTTATATGTCCTAGCCAATACTGTGTTAGTAAAACAGTCTGGAAAATAATGTATAAAGACTGTGGGAAACAGCAATCACATGAACACACCAGCATAACATTAAAAATGAAAATATAACAAATGACCCAAAAAAGTGTGTGAGAAATTCATACAGATGTTTATTACAATTGGCACAAATGAGACACATTACTGGGCACCCAATTTAAATGTTGCAAAAACTAGCCAATCTTTTTTCACCCATGGCATTACTCCTGCCAATCATTTCAAATCCTCAAGATAAAATGTCTTGTGGCTGGGATGACATTTCACTTAGCTGCTAAAGGAATCCAGAGGAGAATTAGTGAAGCCTCTGACACATCTGATAAACATCTCCCTCTGCCAGGGAGAATTCCATGATCTTTTGAAAATCATTGAAATCTTACCAGTGTATAAGAAGGGAATAAAAACTGATATGAAAAACTATAGGCCAATGTCATTAACTTCAGAGCTTGGTAAATTTTAGAGATTGTAATATTACATCAATTTGAGGCATATTTCATCAAACATAATCTATGGAACAATCTACAACATGGTTTTAGAAAAGGAAGATCAACTGTAACAGCAGTAGCAATTTTTATACATGAAATATTAAACAAGCTAGATGACGGAGAGAAGGTAAGTAGACACCTTCCTGCATATGAGTAAAGCTTTTGATACTGTAAATCATACAATTCTATTGCATGAATTAGAAGCATATGGGATGAGAGGGGTAGCCTTACAACTGCGTACCTCCTATTTGAAAGACAGGAAACAATGTGTAAAGCTAACTTATAAAAGGAATGAACAGTTGGTAATAATCAAATCAACCCAAAAGATACTTCAGAGTTATGTATCCCAAGGAAGTATATTGGGGCCTTCTCTGTTTCTTGTTTACAGTAACAACTTAACTGAATCCCAAAATTGCAAGCCAGTAAGCTATGCTGATGACATGCCTTTTGTCAGCTGAGGCCGTGATATGCAAACTACTACAAACAGTAGTGAAATGAATTAAAATTTTCTATCAAGCTATCTTACTGCAAATATACTACTCATAAATAAAGAGAAGACAGTAGCAATGCAATTTATGATTAGTTATAGTCAGAACATAAACAGAACTCTATTTACCCTCCATTGACCCTTAGCTACACAAACAAACACAAATTTTTGGGTATAATTGTTGACAAACACCTATCACAGAAAGAACATATAGATCATATTTGTAAGAAAATCAGTGTGAATGTGTATCTACTGAACAGAGTATCAGCCTTCCTGGTCCATGGTAGCTTGAGACAAATAAGGTTCGGAGTGATACATCCACATGTTCAGTATGGTATTGAGATATACAGTGGGGCCCCAGTTGTCTATACAGACAGGCTCTTGAGACTACAAAAAAAAAGGGCAATAAAAGTGGTAGCTAAGATAAACGGGAGAGAGCCTTGTAGAGAAATCTTCAGAAAATATAAAATACTAAACATCTACTCTATGTACATTCTGCAGGCAATAATGTTTGTGAAAAAGAAAAAGACTGTAGTCCACATACAACAGGAATCATCTTCCATAACAGACTTCCATCTGATCTCAAGACAGCTAATTTAACCACTTTGAAGGATAAACCTAGGCATTCATTAATAGAGAAAAACTGTTATTCAGTAGAAGATTTCAAGCTGTAGCATCCCTCTGTAAAACAGTACGTATAGCATAAGTTTGTTTTTGCAACACAAAAATGATAATTTCTGATCTTCACACACTATATCAATGTATGCATTTATATTTCAAGTTGTAAAGTTTCCCTGTAGAACAGTGTATAAAGCACAAGTTTGTTTTTGCATCAAAAAATGATGATTTCTGACCTTCACTATTTATATCAGTGTGTGCACTTATGTATGTTTACGAAACCTTTGTTTATGTGAACTAAAAACTGTGACAATTCTCAAAAACTGATTGTTATATGGACAGCAAACATACAAATAAATATGGGAGAGACAAATGTGGCAACTCTTCCTCGGGTCAGCCATCATGTGATTGCACCATAAAAATAATAAATGTAGTGTGACTAGGGCCTGCCATGGGGTAGACCATTCGCCGTGTGCAAGTCTTTTGATTTGACACCACGTCGGCGACTTGCGCATCGATGGGGATGAAATGATGATGATTAGGACAACACACCACCCAGTCCCTCAGCGGAGAAAATCTCCGACCCAGTCGGGAATCGAACCCGGGCCCTTAGGATTGACATTCTGTCGCGCTGACCACTCAGCTACCGGGAGCAGACTGCACCATAAAGTAAATACTGCATTTGGTCTCAGTTCCAGTCTTGATGCAAGCCATTTTTTTACCTATTCTGTGACAGAGCTGATATCAGCCAGGTCAAAAATCAAGAAGAGTCTTAAGAAAACTTCTCCATACTAACTTCTCTTGCTACTTCCAGTAACATACAGTGTAAGGGAAAAAACTTATGGTACTCCGTACTTGATAAAGACTTTTTCTGTTTTTGCTGACATAATTTTTATTTACTATGAATCCACAATTTGTTTATAAAATTGAGACACTGAATAATTTTTCAGCTGTGTTTCTTACTCATCTACTGGAATTGCTTACAAACACAGACCATATCAAAATCCAAAGCGCATAATATCTTACTAATTCATCCTGGTTTAGGCATGCCCATGTTATGGATAATTTATGTTTTATTAAACTAGATTTGCATCATGAGGTTATTGCGGTAAGTTGTAATTCATTTGTAGTAGTACACTGCATATTTTAATAAGATTTTTCAGTAATTTATTGAACACAACAGTAAACAAAAGACAGAAATTAATTTTCAACTCTATATTCTCTAATATTATTGAAAGATTCTGACAGTGTTCAGGTACTTTACCTATCCTATTCCATACCTGTAGATACCTGCTCACGCACAGTTAAAAATATTGCCAATTCAGGTTTGAAGTGTATGTTCATCCAGAAAGGAAGCTTCTTGATGTTTGTTTGACAAGAACTGCAACAGGTATATGTATGAGGGTGTAAGGTCAGATGAATAAATGTATGAGGGATGAATTCCCAAATAAATACCTGGTTAGTTTTGTTCGTGAAATCAGTAGAATAAGTTATCACATAACAGTAGTGACACTTGTCACAGTTTTGTGCATGGTTTTTCTTAAGTGACAAAATGGTGTCTCGGTTGTTTGCAAAATGCCAGCTGCACTGCAAACACCCCTGTGTAGGAGTCTGTAGTGCACAACACCCTTTTTGTGTCACTAGATGCAAAATATTATCTGTTCACACTGCCCCTTGCTCAAGAAGATGTCTTTTGTTAGTGCTCAGCCATTAATTTCCTCTAAGAAGTTAATATAAAAGGCATCATAACTCATCACCAGTAAGAATATTGCATAAGAATGCTCAACAAATAAACTGATGACATTCAGGCAAAACTGTAGTATTAGTCACTCTTTTGATTTCTGTTACTTTGAATTAGAGCTTGCAGAACTGCTACATCCAACCTGTGAATCTAGCCTATGAAAATCATATGTCATTTATCAAGACTTCCTGAATATGATAATCTTTCATGCTAGAACGATCTTTCTAGGAATAAGGAAATCATTGTCTGATGTGATTTGCCCAATAGCACTCATCCCACACACATGGTATAAATGTTTTGAGCTACTTCTGCTGCCTGCAACACTCCATTAAAACTGAATGAATAATATGTTGCAAATATTAGACAGTTTTCCTCTTGTGTCTCTATATTGTAATGCTTAAACAACTTTCATAAGACTGAAGTACAAAAAATATAATACATAACTGCATGACAAATACTATAACTTCAAATAAGAAAATGATGCTTGATAAATACACTCATGGCAATATACACATCTTGTGGAAGTGCACAGTGCTCACTCAGTTTATCAAAGTTATTTTTCAGGGAAAAATCTAACTACAGTTATAAACAATTTTATACTAACAATATGAGGTCAGAAACATGCTGAAGTGCACCATATCACAGTCACCATGTCAGATGTTGGCTGACGTGAAGGCACCCTGTGGTGGGTGGCCGAAGCCTCTTTCGGGCAGGGAAACTATAAAGCACAAACTTTTTTTTACTTTAATGCAGCCATGAGCTCTTTTGTGGAAGCATTTCTGGAAAGTTCTACTATTTCTGGTGGGTTAGAAAGTGGCACAAATTATCTTTGAGTTTCGAGCTGTGTGATATCTTTAGCAGACGGGTGAATACAATTTAAAATATAAAGCAAAGAATCGTTTTGAACTCATGGCTCTGTGTCTGCAATGCCCAATGTTTACTGCCAGACTATTAGCAGACATTCTACAGCTCAAGTGGAGAATAACACTTCCTACTCTACACTGTTGTTAGATTGTGCAGATGGCTGGACTTAGTATTCTAAAGGGCAGTCAGTTTTACTGGCTCCTTAAGTAGATGACTCACACTTAGTCTCTGCAGCCACTGATGCATTACATATATCACGTTTCAGAATTCTGTTTGAAATTGCATCAACACCATATGAGCTTTATTGTTTTAGAATTTTACAATTCTGTGAATTTTAGTGGAGGATGTTGATGCTACTACTAGTTTCTTAATGTTTCGTAAAATGACATTTTTAATATATTCCCTTGCTGCTTCAGCTGAACTATTGAATCCTACTTCTTCTGCTACATTCAGAAACCTATTGTTAAAAATATTTGCTTGTGAGTTATCAACCAAAACATTGTCAATTAGTTTAATTATTGCTATGGTATCTTGCAGACAGATTAGTTAACCTGTCTCATGTTTCACAATATCCTATATAGCGTTAATCTTATTATAGGCATTATTAATTTCTGTCAGTATGTGCATACTTCTGTGCATTTTAATGACTTTCCTTAAAAATATTACTTTTTTCCTGAGAGGATCTTGAATTTGTCTGGCTGCTATATACATTGCCCTTTTCTTCTCACATGCTATTTTAATCCCATTTGTTGTCTGTGACTTACTTGTTTCTTTTTTTTATTTTTTTATGGAATTTCTTTACTATTTACTATGGAATTTATTGAATTTCACATTAGCATTTCTTTCTGTGTACACTGAGGAGACTAAAGGCATGGGAAACCTCCTAATATCATGCTGGACCTTCTTTTGCCTGGTGTAGTGCAGCAACTTGACAACGCACAGACTCAACTGATTGTGGAAGTCCCTTGCAGAAATATTGAGTCATTCTGCCTCTATAGCCATCCATAATTGAAAGTATTGCCAGTGCAGGATTTTGTGCATGAACTGACCTCTCGATTATGTCCCATAAACGTTTGATAGGATTCATGTTGGGTAATCTGGGTGGCCAAATCATTCACTTAAATTGTCCAGAATGTTCTTCAAATCAATTGCAAACAATTCTGGCCCGGTGACATGACATCATTGTTTGGGAATATGAAGTCCTTGAATTGCTGCAAATGGTCTCCAAATAGCCAATCATAACCATTTCCAGTCAATGATCGGTTTAGTTGGACCAGAGGATCCAGTCCAATCTATGTAAACACAGCTTATACCATTATTGAGCCACCACCTGCTTGCACCTTGCCTTCTTGACAACTTTTGTCCATGTCTTTGAGAGGTTTGCACCACACTTGAACCGTACTATCAACTTTTACCAAGAGCAATCAGGATTCATCTGACCAGGCCATGGTTTTGCAGTCATCTAGTGTCAAACAGATTTGGTCACAAGCCCAAGATAGGTGCTGCATGTGATGTGCTGTTAACAAAGGCACTGATGTTGGTCATCTGCTGTGATAGCCCATTAATGCCAAATTTCACAATCCTGTTCTAATGGATACATTCATCATACATTCTGCCTGAATTTCCACAGTTATTTCATGCAGTATTTATTGTCTTGTAACACTGGCAGCCCTATGCAAAGACCACTGCTCTTGAATGTTAAGTGAAGGCTGTCAGCCACTGTATTGTCCGTCGTGAGAGGTAATGCCTGAAATTTGGTATTCTCAGCACACTCTTGACACTTTGGATCTCAGAATGCTGAATTCCTGAATGATTTCCGAAACTGAATGTCCTACGCATCTAGTTCTAACTACCATCCTGCATTCGAAGTCTGTTAATTCCCATTGTGTGGCCATGATCATGTCAGAAACATTTTCACATGAATCACCTGAGTACAAATGACAGCTGTGCCAATGTACTGCCCTTTTATACCTTGTATACACAATACTGCTGCCATCTGTATACGTGCATATCACTATCCCATCACTTTTGTCACCTCAGTGTATATTTCATCCCACACCACCTCTTTTAACTTTTCCTTAAAATATTGTACCTTGTTCTCATTAATGACCTTCACTGCTTTGTACAAACATGCCTTAATGGTGTAAGTTAAATTGTTTATTTTCATTAATTGTACATCATAATGAGATATTTCATTAACAATTTGGTACATATTAATAGTTTCAGCCTGAGAACTGTCTATTAAAATTTTATCAGTCAGGGTCAGGCTATCTTGCTGCATGCGAGTTTGAAAATTCACTACTGAAATCGTGTTGAGACAACCAAATAATGATTCCAGTTAATTTTTTATATTGAAATCTTTTAAGAAATCTACATTCAAATCTCCACAGACTACTGACTGTTCCTTTTTGCCTAGCAGGTAGCTCAATAATGCAACTAGGTTTCACAAACATGGTTGAAAGTTACCTATAGGGGATAAGCAGAATCTCTGACAGAATTGGAGTGTCATCAACATACCTCCAAGTTTTATTTCTTCTTCCTGAACTTTAATTTCTCTCCCAAATTTCTCCTTGCTTTCCTTCACAGCTTGCTCAGTGTACAGACTGAACAGTATCTGGGCTGTCTGACTCTCTACTCAGCTACAGCTGCCCTTCCATGTCCTTTGACTCTTATAACTTCTGGATTCTGCATAAGTTGTGAGTGATTTTTTGCTCCAGTATTTCTTCTGTTCAATTGCAAGGAGAGTAGTCTAGTCAACAGTGCCAAATGTTTTCTCTAAACCAACAAACACTACAAACATAGGTTTGTCCTTCTTCATCCTATTCTCTAAGATAAGTTTTACATTTAGTACTTCCTCTTATGATTCTACATTTCTCTGTAAACCAATCCAATATTTCCCATGGTTAACTTCCACAACTTTTTCCATTCTTCTGCAAGTAATATGGGTCAGTATTTCACAACCAAACCTTATTAAACTGATGGTTCAGTAAAATTGACACCTACTAGCATTTGACTTTTTTGAGTTATTGGCTTTTGGGATTTGCCTATACAGCCATCTCAATAGTGGAATGTCAAGTATGACAATACAGATGTAAGGACCAGATAACATCCAGTTCCCAACTGGAGAATACCTGACATCCTTGGTATTATTGCATTATCCTTGAAGTCTGAGGGCACTTTGCCTGTCTCATACATCTTGCACACCGGGGAAATAGTTTTTTCATGGCTGCCTCTCCCAAGGACCTCAACAATTATGAAGGAATGTCATCTACTCCACAGGCCTCCTTTACACTAGGTCTTTCAGTGCTCTATCAAATTCCTCTTGCAGTATCGTAACTTCTACCTCATCTTCATTTACTCCCTCTTACTTTTCCATAATATTATCTTCAACAAGTCTTCGACCTGTTTCTCTGTGGAAAAGAGTTAATTCTGCCATGTCTGTAAAGACAAAATCACAAAGTTAAAGGAACATGTGTTGAACTTACAATTTATAATCAGTGCTCCAAAAGTGGATATCTCGAATTTTCAGCTTGGAAAAAGTGAGACAAATACTCAACCAGTTCTGCAAAGCATCACACCTGCTAGTAGAAGGTGGACTAAAGTCACTTACAAAAACAGCACACAAGAACTGCAAAATCATGTAAATGTTAAATGTACCAATCTTTGTGCACAAAAACCCTTTTGAAGTGCTTTCAACTGTAAACTGTGATATCTCAACAAGCTACATTGAATCACATGGGAAGAAAAAGGAGATCAGAAACAAAGAATGACAGAGAATCAACCATGAAATGCCAGGTCAGTAAAACATACATCAGCAGGAAAAAAGTGATGTGTGTGTGTGTGTGTTTTTTTTTTTTTTTTTTTTTTTTTTTTTGGGGGGGGGGGGGGACAATAAAACCTTCCACCAGTGCAACACTGGATGCAAATGTATGTGTTTCATATATGCCTCAAACAGACTTCAGTTCACACAAGAATATTTTATCACTTTTGCATTATAATGTACAGGGTTTAGGAAACGAAATAGGTGCTTTTGAATCATTTATCACAGGGCTATCTCCACATCAAAAAAGTTTTGCATCATCTCAGTTCTGAGAGTCACGGAACGTGTACAGAAAATTGGAATAGAGATCATCATAAACATCATTACTGACCTTTTTACTGCTCATGAAAAACCAGACACTGCATGTTGCACCAACATACAGTGAGACCTTCAGAGTTGGTGGTCCAGATTGCTGTACACATCGGTCCCTCTAATACCCAGTAGCATGACCTCTTGCATTGATGTATACCTATATTCATCATAGCATACTATCCACAAGTTCATCAAGGCACTATTGGTGCAGATTGTCCCACTCCTCAATGGCAATTCAG